>NW_006782029.1:1419073-1465040 GCF_000442215.2 Lipotes vexillifer | reverse complement strand
GAAAGAGGAAGAACTTTAAGAAGGATATATATTTCTCAGTAGGCTTGTAAAGTGCCATAGTCATGGATATCAACCCACATCAGAAACTCCAAAAAGCAAGTTCAGGCAAATTATTCAGTTAAGCATTCACAGACAGATGTTTTAAAGCAGAATAACAATTATGCAAGTCAGGCTTTCTTAACCCACTGAGCATGAGCTAAAATCTTCACCATGTCTACACAGCCAAGTGATGTGGCAATTTGATGTAATTACCTGGGCAAGGCAGGCAAATAACACCGCAAAACTTGGGGGACTGAGTTACATACATACATCATTGATCTTTACTGATCAAATTATCTAGGTAATCTGTTTACCTCTTTGTCACATGGCCTGTCTTGCCACAGCCAATTCCAATGCTGGAATTTTAATTAAGACAGTTTACTGAGAATAAATGCCCTCCAAATAAGCGTGGGGTTTTCCAGATTAGTAAAGAAATTCAACTTTTTAAAAGTTAATCACTACTCAGAGATAAAGAATACATTGAATTGCTCTGTATTAATGTGAGCAATTTTCTAAGCCTTGTACATCTTGGGTATAATGTGTAAACACATTCAGCTAGTGATATTAAGATATTTTTTTGCTTCATTTTTTATATTATTATGGTCAATTTCCTTGAACTCTTTTAAGTAAGACATTATGAGTAAAATCTACCTTTGTTCTTCCTTCCTGTGTCCTAATCTTTCTTTTAGAATCAATAAAATGAAAACTGTTCACCCAAATAAAAATATTTTAATGTGCCCACAGAGACACAATACACTCACACATGCACACACAGGTACACATAAATAAACACCACCAAAGTTTCTTTTAGAAATGCCATAGTTACTACATATTAAAGATGGATCAATCCAAAAAGTATGTAAAAAATGAATCTTGGTTATGCCTTCAGCTAATACTTTGCTTGTCTTCCTGTCCTATATTCTAACAAAGAAAGAGAGATCACCCTATGTGGTATAGCCTTCAGTGTCTCTTGGATCTCAAGTGCCTTTTCGTTAAATAACCATAGTAACTTTACATTTGTGGCTTTACAAAGCACTTTCCATTTTCTCTATTTAATACAACAACCTTATGTGATAGTGACACCTAAAGAAAATCTGGTCAATTTCTCTGAGCATTTCCTTTTGCTAGGAAAGTTCAGGATATTAAGACAACAATACTAATAATAGTTGCCATTTATTGAAAACATTACTACTAGGGAGTTTTATGTATAAAAAATCTTTATTATTCCTCACAACATTGTAAAGAGATGTTTTATTTTATAGATTAGTAAGCAATGCTCTAAGAGTAACATGCCCAGAGGCATACAGATAGTAGTGGCAGAGTTGGGATTTGAACCTAAACCAATCTTTTTCTGAAGCCAGAAAAACTTTATTCTACTCTACACCACCCCCTTATTACTAATGATTACTCCTTAATGTTTGTTGAATGAAAACTAATTCTCAGATATGCTCTTTCCAGATGGGCTTTAATAGCAGATGTCAGTTTGAATCCCTTAGGTAGCTAGGATCAAGCAGAAAAAGGTTGGAAATTTTCCAATTGACTATGAGTAATAATGAGGCAATCTGCATAATATATAAACCCATTCACACCAACTCTTCTCCAAATCCCCCAGAGCATTTTTATTTAGCAGGGCAACCAGAGAATGCTAACTGGGTTCCTGAAAGGGAAGGTGGAGCAAGAGGAGCTTTGCTCTAACATGAGCAGGTCATTCTATCACCAATATAATCCGGGAAGGGTCCGGTTTTAATAAGTGTCACTCCTGAGACCACCCAACATTGATTGAGCCATACCACTATGGTAGATCTCTGTTCCCCTAAACACCCCAGAATGAGGGGAAGCTGACAATGTGAACACTCGATGGTGAAATATCTAAGGATAATTCTCCTTGAACACATGCAGGTTTGTCATACGCATTAATGTAAGTAACCATGTGCTATAGGTATTCTGAGTGAAGACCTGTTAAATTTATGTGCAAATTACCAAAGACTATGCTAAACAATAACAGGAGTAAGCCCACATTCAGACAATGGAAAAAAGGAATGGGTTTATTGCCAAGAGGGAGTTAGATAATGCTTATAAATCACACTGGGAAATACTTGCTCCATATTGCTCCATATTAATCCATAACATCCCTTTGTAGCAGAATATGGCATGTTTTATTCTTCCCTTTTTCCAAGTTAGGAAACGGGTTCAGGGAATAAATAAAATTTACTGAATACTAATGTGTCCCAGGCTCTAGGAAATAGCTCACATTATCTTATTTAACCCTGTCACAAGCTTAAGAGGAAAATTTCATTGTTACTCTATTACATAAGGAAGTTAAAGGTGGAGAAATAAATCACCAAAAGTCATGTGGCTGGTAAGTGGTCCACTGAGCTTCTAGCACAGGCCTGTCTGACTCCAAAACTCCTTTAGCACCGTAATGTATTTATTTGATAAGAATTTAAGGGACTTGCCCAGAGTTCCCAATCTCAAACCCATATCTGTTAATTCCGAAGTCCTTTATTTTTCCGTAACCACAGTCTCCTTAATATTGAATCTGGTAATGGATTTTACTAAAGGAAGAGTAGATTCTTCCTCTTGAAGCATCTCTGAAGTGAGGTTATTACTCTATGATGGCTTCCATCCAGATAAGAGGCATATCCACCAGAAATAAGTATTTTCTGAGCATCCATCTGCCCCACACTGTGATAAACACTGCTAAACTCACCAAAATGTACCTGACAGCTACCGGAATTTCTAGCAGCAAAATGCTTTTCTAAAACCAATGAAAATAAGTACTCGTACCTTTTCAGTTCTCGTGTTTACTGTAAAGAGGAGTAGGGAAATCAGACGATTCCATTTCCCTTTGTACTGTTTGAGTAACAGGGGTGAAAGCCCAGCTTCTTGTCTTTGAACCATAACCCTTGGACAGTAGGTCAGGCAAACTGGTGGTCACCTTCAGGTCCCAACCTGCAGAGCAACCCACCTCAGGAAGCCTTGTCATTCAGGGAGGTGAGGTGCCAGGTTCCACAAACCTGGACTTGCTGGGGGAAGGCCTCATCAGCCAAGAACAGCACAGCCAGCAAGCGGTAGTGGGAGGTGGAAGCAAGCTCAGGGCTGGCAAGAGGGAAGAGTGAGTCACCCCTTTATGTGGAGTGGTTATTCCAAACACAGCAAAAGCAAGCAAGCACTTCCTTCCCCTGACTACTCTGACTACTGTGCAACAACCCCTTTGTGTAGGCTACTGAGTCACAGGACAGAAAGGCTTTAGAACCGAGGGAGAGGACATTGCTCGTATATAGTGTAATACGAGTTTTACCGAGATTAATTTGGTCTGGTAAAATTTCAGTCTGCCGTATAAAGAACTTATCTCTTTGTTTCTAAAACCCTTCCTCCACTGCTCCCTATTCTTATTCTTAGCGGCGATACCAATTGAGAGGTGTCCATATTTAGCAAGACCCTTCAGCGGAGTTAATCACTAAGTCAACTAATTTTAGTAAAAAGATTTGTGTGTGCTTTTGTGTGATTATCTTACTTAAAGAATGAAAATGCCATAAAGAAAAGATTATTAAACCCATTGGTGGTTCCAGAAATGCCTGCTGGTTCTTTCATAAGAACAGAAGATTCAAATGCTGGGTCATATTGGAGCTATCTGGTCCAGTCTGAATGGATCTAGTTTGACTGCAGAAGGCAGATGGAAAAGCACTGCTATTCCCACTGGCTTCAACTTGGGGCCTGATTGTTGGTATTTCAGCATGCTTCCTGCTGCCTTTCTGTGCTCTTCCTGGAAGCAGAGCCTAGAAGCCTGAAGACTACATTTCCTAGACCTCATGTGAGTTCTGGTTTAGGATCCTCCAATAAGAGACACTTGTATGAGATCTGGAAGGTGAAAGAGAAGCCACCATTATTGCTTTGGCAGTAGCCAGATGCAAAGAGTCTTTGGCTGACAGGGACTTGAGGTTTTGCCAGTGACTTCTGAGGGCCCTCCTGCAAATCATCCTCTTTGGCACTGCAGGCAGCTGATATAACCGAAGGAGGTTCCTTACAACTCCTGTACTTTCTGATTTCCTGAATTTAATGGTAGTTCCTCTGCTTTTTCCTGCCTTCCAATGTTTTATAATTCCCTAAATTAAATTCCTTCTTGGTTGAAATAGCTAGAGATTGCTGTTTTCTTGACCAAACCCTGCCTGGTACCTACTTCAAAAGGGCAAAGAATGTATCCAAACAATTTGCTTTCCACAACTTATTAAGGGTCTATTTTCATCTAGCTATTCATCTTTTTTGAGTTTTTTATATTTTCATTGCTTACTTCTTGTGGCAATGAACTACAAAATGTACTACCCAGGCATAAAGTGTATTTCATATATTTGCTCCTATTAAAAACTATTCCAAACTCCAGGGCATCTCTGGTATAATATTAATTAAATGTATATTCATCTACCTTATGTCCTTTATCTCATTATGGTTATTGATCATATTTAGGTTGAAGTATTTTGGTTGTTTAGCCTGTTCTTAGATCAGAGGATATCATTTTTTAACCTGAATTTCATCTTTTAAATTTAGTTGTCCTTCTCTGAACATTTTCTGAACAAAAAGTAGAGGGACAGAAAGATAGAACTGAGCTGAGTTCTTAACAACAGCAACCAAAATTGTGAAATATGTAAGCTGACTAAAGAGGTAAGATAAGACTTTGAGAGAAACTATCTCTGTGAATTAACTTCCTTCACAAAGATCAGTCTTAATCTTTGCTCCCGCCTTACTCGTTTAAATTTATTTTATTTTCATTTCCCAACCTCCAAAGGAACTATACTTATTTTATATACTACTTACTTGAAGTTCAATACTATAGGTAATAGATTTATTCTGAGTAACTTAAACTCTAAACTTTGTCATTCGATAAGCATCTAATCAAAATGGAGTGAATAAAATAATGAATTTGACATTGTTGGGTATGCTTTACTTTTGCATGAAGGACACTATACTAACAGAAATGCTCTGTGAAGACTGTGGATGATGTTGTTTGATTACTTGACTTTCTTACAAAGTAAGAGTTTAGGTGTTCACTGCCCAAACTCTATCATGTCTACTTCCTTTGGGTTGTACCATGAGACTTTCAGGGTAAATCAGTAGGCACAAATTGGAAGCCCAGACCACAGACCAAAAACAGTCTGCAGATTTAGTCATTCACTCATTCAAAAAATATTTATCAAGTTTCTCCTATCTGCCAGATTCTGTTGTAGGCACTGGGAATACAGCCATGAGCAAGATAAACCAAAATCTCTGCCTTCAAGAAGTTTACATTCCGCTGCCAGTATCCTTGTCCCTGCAGTGAGCCACAGCCGCCCCCACCTCTGCAGGAGACCCTCCAACACTAGCAGGATCTTAGAGATAGCCGCATCCACCAGAGGGCAGACAGCAAGAACAATAAGAACTACAATCCTGCAGCCCATGGAATGAAAACCACATTCATAGAAAGACAGACAAAATGAAAAGGCAGAGGACTATGTACCAGTTGAAGGAACAAGATAAAACCCCAGAAAAAGAGTCCCTCCCATCAGGAAGCTTGCAGAAGCCTCATAGATAGCTTCATCTGCCAGAGGGAAGACAGCAGAAGCAAGAAGAACTACAATTCTGAAGCCTGTGGAACGAAAATCACATTCACAGAAAGATAAACAAAATGAAAAGGCAGAGGACTATGTACCAGATGAGGGAACAAGATAAAACCCCAGAAAACCAACTAAATGAAGTGGAGATAGGCAACCTTCCAGAAAAAGAATTCAGAATAATCATAGTGAAGATGATCCAGGACCTTGGAAAAAGAATGGAGGCAAAGATCGAGAAGTTGCAAGAAATGTTTAACAAAGACCTAGAAGAATTAAAGAACAAACAAACAGAGGTGCAAAATACAATAACTGAAATGAAAAATATACTAGAAGGAATCAATAGCAGAATAGCTGAGGCAGAAGAACAGATAAGTGACCTAGGAAGACAGAATGGTGGAATTCACTGCCATGGAACAGAATAAAGGAAAAAGAATGAAAAGAAATGAAGACAGCCTAAGAGACCTCAGGGACAACACTAAACACAACAATTCACATTATAGGGGTCCCAGAAGGAGAAGAGAGAGAGAAAGGACCCAAGAAAGTATGTGAAGAGATTATAGTCAAAAACTTCTCTAACATGGGAAAGGAAATAGCCACCCAAGTCAGGAAGTGCAGAGAGTCCAAGGCAGGATAAACCCAAGGAGAAACACTGAGACACATACTAATCATATTGACAAAAATTAAAGACAAAGAAAAATTATTGAAAGCAACAAGGGAAACATGACAAATAATATACAAGGGAACTCCCATAAGGTTAACAGCTGATTTCTCAGCAGAAACTCTACAAGCCAGAAGGGAGTGGTATGATATATTTAAAGTGATGAAAAGGATGAACCTACAACAAAGATTACTCTACCCAGCAAGGACCTAATTCAGATTCGATGGAGAAATCAAAAGCTTTAGAGACAAGCAAAAGCTAAGAGAATTCAGCACCACCAAGCTCTACAACAAATGCTAAAGGAACTTCTCTAAGTAGGAAACACAAGAGAAGAAAAGGACCTACAAAAACAAACCCATAACAATTAAGAAAATGGTAATAGGAACATACATATCAATAATTACCTTAAATGTAGATGGATTAAATGGTCCAACCAAAAGACACAGGCTTGCTGGATGGATACAAAAATAAGACTCATCTATATGCTGTCTACAAGGGACCCACTTCAGACCTAGGGGTACATACAGACTGAAAGTGAAGGGATGGAAAAAGAGATTCCACGCAAATGGAAATCAAAAGAAAGCTGGAGTAGCAATCCTCATATCAGACAAAAAAGACTTTAAAATAAAGAATGCTACAAGAGAAAAGGAAGGACACTACATAATGATCAAGGGATCAATCCAGGAAGAAGATATACCAATTATAAATATAATATTCACCCAACATAGGAGCACCTCAATAAAACATAGGAGCGCCTCAATAGAGAATGCTAACAGCTATAAAAGAGGAAATTGACAGTAACACAATAATAGTAGGGGACTTTAACACCTCACTTACACCCATGGACAGATCATCCAGACAGCAAATTAATAAGGAAACAAAAGCTTTAAATGACACAGTATACCAGATAAGATTTAATTGATATTTATGGGACATTCCATCAAAAACAGCAGAATACACTTTTTTCTCAAGTGCACACGGAACATTCCCCAGGACAGATCACATCTTGGGTCACAAATAAGCCTCAGTAAATTTAAGACAATTGAAATCATATCAAGCCTTTTCCGACCACAGTGCTATGAGATTAAAAATAAATCACAGGGAGGGCTTCCCTGGTGGTGCAGTGGTTCGTGCCCTGGTCCGGGAAGATGCCACATGCCATGGAGCGGCTGGGCCTGTGAGCCATGGCCGCTGAGCCTGCACGTCCGGAGCCTGTGCTCCGCAACGGGAGAGGCCACAACAGTGAGAGGCCCACGTACTGCAAAATAAATAAATCACGGAAAAAAACACAAACACATAGAGGTTAAACAATACGTTACTAAATAACCAAGAGATCACTGAAGAAACCAAGGAGGAAATCAAAAAATACCTAGAGACAAATGACAATGAAAACATGATGCTCAAAACCTATGAGATGCAGCAAAGGCAGTTCTAAGAGGGAAGTTTATAGCAATACAAACCTACCTCAAGAAACAAGAAAACTCTCAAATAAACAATCTAACCTTACACCTAAAGGAACTAGAGAAAGAAGAACAAAGAAAGAAAGAAGAACAAACAAAACCCAATGTTAGGGGAGGACCTTCAAGATGGCGGAGGAGTAAGACGTGGATATCATCTTCCTCCCCACAAATACAACAAAAATACATCTATATGTGGAACAACTCCTAACTCCTGGAGTTATGCAGAAGACCTCAGACTTCCCAAAAGGCAAGAAACTCCCCACGTACTTGGGTGGGCAAAGGAAAAAAGGAAAACCAGAGACAAAAGAATAGGGATGGGATCTGCACCTCTGGGAGGGAGCTGGGAAGGAAGAAAAGTTTCCACACACTAGGAAGCCCCATCACTGGTGGAAATGGGGGTGGGCAGTGGGGGAAGCTTCAGAGCCGTGGAGAAGAGCGCAGCAACAGGGGTGCGGAGGGCAAAGTGGAGAGATCCCCACACAGAGGATCGGTGCCAACCAGCACTCCCCAGCCTGAGAGGCTTGTCTCCTCACCTGCTGGGGTGGGTGAGGAATGGGAGCTGAGGCTCCAGCTTTGGAGTTCAGATCTCAGGGAGAGAAAGGGGGCTGGCTGCATAACACAGCTTGAAGGGGGCTAGTGCGCCAAAGCTACCCAGGAGGGAGTACAGGAAAAAGTGTGGAACTGCCGGAGAGGCAAGAGACCATTGTTTTGGTGTGCACAACGAGAGGAGATTCAGAACACTGCCTAAACGAGCTTCCGAGATGGGTGCAAGCTGCGGCCATGAGTGCAGACAGCGGAGACGGGAATGAAATGCTAAGGTTGTTTCTGCAGCCGCCAAGAAGCCTGTGTGCAAGCACAGGTCACTATCCACACCTCCCCTCCCAGGAGCCTGTGCAGCCCGCCACTGCCCGGGTCCTGTGATCCAGGGACAACTTCCCCAGGAGAACACACGGCATGCCTCAGGCTGTTGCAATGTCATGGTGGTCTCTGCTGCCGCAGGCTTGCCTCACATTCCATAACCCTCCGTCTCCCTGGCCTGAGTGAGCCAGAGCTCCGTAATCAGCCACTCCTTTAACCCCCTCCTGGCTGGGCGAAGAAGAACAGATGCCAGAGGGTGACCTACATACAGAGGCGGGGCCAAATCCAAAGCTGAACTACAGGAGCTGTGCAAACAAAGAAGAGAAAGGGAAATTTCTCCCAGCAGCCTCCGGAGCAGCGGATTAAACCACCACAGTCAACTTAATGTACCCTGGATCTATGGAATACCTGAATAGACAATGAATCATCCCAAAATTGAGGCAGTGGACTTTGGGAGCAATAGTAGACTTGGGGTTTGCTGTCTGCAACTGACTAGTTTCTGATTTTTATGTTTATCTTAGGCTACTTTTCAGCACTTGTTATAATTGGTGGATTTGTTTATTGGTTTGGTTGCTCTCTACTTGTTTTAAATTACTTTAAATTACTAATATTCTTTTTTACTTTTTATTGTAATAACTTTACTTATTTATTTATCTTTCTTTCTTCTTTTTTCTCCTTTTTTTTCCCTGAGTCGCATGGCTGACAGGGTCTTGGAGCTCCAGGAAGGTGTCAAGCCTGACCCTCTGAGGTGGAGGAGGCGAGGTCAGGACATTACACCATCAGAGACCTCCCGGCCACATGTAGTATCAACAGGTGAGAGATCTCTGTCTCAACGCTAAGACCCAGCTCCACACAATGACCAGCAAGCTCCAGTGCTGCACATCCCATGCCAAACAACTAGTAGGACAGGATCACAAACCCACCCATTAGCAGAGAGGCTGCCTAAAATATTAATAAGTTCTCAGACACCCCAAAACACACCACCGGATGCAGTCCTGCCCACTAGAAAGACAAGATCCAGCCTCATCCACTGGTGACAGGCACCAGTCCGCTTCACCAGGAAGCCTACACAACCCACTGAACCAAACTTACCCCCTAGGGGCAGACACCAAAAACAACAGGAACTACGAACTTGAACCCTGCAAAACAGAGACCCCAAACACAGTAAGATAAGCAAAAAGAGAAGAGAGACAAATATGCAGTAGATGAAGGAGCAAAGTAAAAACCATCCAGAACAAACAAATGAAGAGAAAATTGGCAGTCTACTGGAAAAAGAGTAATGATAGTAAAAATGATCCAAAATCTTAGAAATGAAATGGAGAAAATACAAGAAATGTTTAACAAGGACCTAGAAGAACTAAAGAGCAAACAAACAATGATGAATAACACAATAAATGAAATTAAAAATTCTCTAGAATGAATCTATAGCAGAATAACTGAGGCACAAGAATGGATAAGTGACCTGGAAGATAATATGGAAATAACTACCACAGAGCAGAATAAAGAAAAAAGAATAAAAACAATTGAGGACAGTCTCAGAGACCTCTGGGACAATATTAAACACACCAACATTCGAATTACAGCGGTCCCAGAAGAAGAAAAGAAAAAGAAAGGGACTGAGAAAATATTTGAAGAGATTATAGTTGAAAACTTCCCTAACATGGGAAAGGAAATAGTCACTCAAGTCCAGGAAGAACAAAGAGTCCAATACAGGATAAATCCAAGGAGAAACACACCAAGACACATTTTTTTTTTTTTTTTTTTGTGGTACGCGGGCCTCTCACTGTTGTGGCCTCTCCTATTGAGGAGCACAGGCTCCGGACACGCAGGCTCAATGGCCATGGCTCACGGGCCTAGCCACTCTGTGGCATGTGGGATCTTCCCGGACCAGGGCAAGATCCCGTGTCCCCTGCATCAGCAGGTGGACTCTCAACCACTGCACCACCAGGGAAGCCCCAAGACACATATTAATCAAACTATCAAAAATTAAATACAAAGAAAAAATATTAAAAGCAGAAGGGAAAAGCAACAAATAACATACAAGGGAATCCCCATAAGGTTAACAGCTGACCTTTTAGCAAGAACTCTGCAAGCCAGAAGGGAGTGGCAGGACATAAAGGGATGAAAGGGGAAAACCTACAACCAAGATTACTCTACCCAGCAAGGATCTCATTCAGATTCGAAGGAGAAATTAAAACCTATACAGACAAGCAAAAGCTAAGACAATTCAACAACACCAAACCAGCTTAACAGCAAATGCTGAAGGAACTTCTCTAGGCAGGAAACACAAGAGAAGGAAAAGACCTACAATAACAAACCAAAGCAATTAAGAAAATGGTAAAAGGAAATACATATAGAAAACTACCTTAATGTAAATGGATTAAATGATCCAACAAGAAGACGTAGACTGGCTGACTGGATACAAAAACAAGACCCATATATATGCTGTCTACAAGAGACCCACCTCTGACCTAGGGACACATACAGACTGAAAGTGAGGGGATGGAAAAAGATATTCCATGCAAATGGAAATCAAGAGAAAGCTGGAGTAGCAATTCTCATCTCAGACAAAATAGACTTTAAAATAAAGACTATTACCAGAGACAAAGAAGGACACTCCATAAATTGGTGGGTACACCAATTTACAGTCCCACAAACAGTGCACAAGGGTTCCCTTTTCTCCACATCCTTGCCAACACTTATTTGTTGTCTTTTTGATAATTGCCTTTCTGACAAGTGTGAGGTGATACCTCATTGTGGTTTTGATTTGCATTTCTCTGATGATTCATGATGTGGAGCATATTTTCATGTATCTGTTGGCTATTTGTATTACCTTGTTTGGCAAAATGTCTCTTCAAGTCCTCTGCCCATTTTATTGTTTGTTTTTATACCCAGAGTTCTACTTTTTTGACAGATAACATTGAGGAACAGAGTTTAGCTGTGTTTCCATGTGCATTTGTAATGTGGAGGTGAGCAAGAAGAGAAGGGAGAAAGGGTATTGTCCATTGTCAAGTCAAAATGAAGAATGCTGGCTCTTTATTTATTTATTTATTTACAGTTTACTAACATCTTTATTGGAGTATAATTACTTTACAATGGTGTGTTAGTTTCTGCTTTATAACAAAGTGAATCAGTTATACATATACATATGTTCCATATCTCTTCCCTCTTGCATCTCCCTCCCTCACACCCCTCTAGGTGGCCACAAACCACTGAGCTGATCTCCCTGTGCTATGCGGCTGCTTCCCATTAGCTATCTATTTTACGTTTGGTAGTGTATATGTGTCCATGCCACTGTCTCACTTTGTCACAGCTTACCCTTCCCCCTCCCCATATCCTCAAGTCCATTCTCTAGTAGGTCTGTGTCTTTATTTCCATCTTGCCCCAGGTTCTTCATGACCTTTTTTTGTTTTTTCTTAGATTCCATATATATATATGTTAGCATACGGTATTTGTTTTTCTGACTTACTTCACTCTGTATGACAGACTCTAGGTCCAACCACCTCACTACAAATAACTCAATTTCGTCTCTTTTTATGGCTGAGTAATACTCCATTGTATATATGTGCCACATCTTCTTTATCCATTCATCTGCTGATGGACACTTAGGTTGCTTCCGTGTCCTCGCTATTGTAAATAGAGCTGCAATTAACATTTTGGTACACGACTCCTTTTGAATTATGGTTTTCTCAGGGTATATGCCCAGTAGTGGGACTGCTGAGTCGTATGGTAGTTCTATTTTTAGTTTTTTAAGGAACCTCCATACTGTTCTCCAAAGTAGCTGTATCAATTTACATTCCCACCAACAGTGCAAGTGTTCCACTTTCTCCACACCCTCTCCAGCATTTATTGTTTCTAGATTTCTTGATGATGGCCATTCTGACCGGTGTGAGATGATATCTCATTGTAGTTTTGTTTTAGTTTTTTAGTTTTTTTTTTTTTGCGGTACGCGCCTCTCACTGTTGTGGCCTCTCCCGTTGCGGAGCACAGGCTCCGGATGCACAGGCTCAGCGGCCATGGCTCACGGGCCCAGCCACTCCGCGCCATGTGGGATCTTCCCGGACCGGGGCACGAACCCGTGTCCCCTGCATTGGCAGGCAGACTCTCAACCACTGCGCCACCAGCGAAGCCCTCTGATTGTAGTTTTGATTTGCATTTCTCTAATGATTAATGATGTTGAGCATTCTTTCATGTGTTTGTTGGAAATCTGCATATCTTCTTTGGAGAAATGTCTATTTAGGTCTTCTGCCCATTGTTGGACTGGGTTGTTTGTTTTTTGATATTGAGCTGCATGAGCTGCTTGTAAATTTTGGAGATTAATCCTTTGCCAGTTGCTTCATTTGAAAATATTTTCTCCCATTCTGAGGGTTGTCTTTTGGTCTTGTTTATGGTTTCCTTTGCTGTGCAAAAGCTTTGAAGTTTCATTAGGTCCCATTGGTTTATTTTTGTTTTTATTTCCATTTCTCTAGGAGGTGGGTCAAAAAGGATCTTGCTGTGATTTATGTCATAGAGTGTTCTGCCCATGTTTTTCTCTAAGAGTTTGACAGTGTCTGGCCTTACATTTAGGTCTTTAATCCATTTTGAGTTTATTTTTGTGTATGGTGTGTGGTATGCTTGCCCTCTGTTAATTACCAATACCCAGGAATTGATCTGGACTGTTTGGGAAATCTATAAGGCTTAAAAATTATCAAATGGTCTCTATATGGAAGGTTTTCTCTTCATTTACCCATGGGCTTATGACTTAGACGCTATTATATTTTTATCTTCCTAATTCTGTTAGCCAAAAGTTAGGGCTGAGTCAGCAAAATGCTTCCAAAATGAGTTACAGAATGTACACTTACTCATGAGAAACGCCATTGTATACAACAGACTTGTTCTGGGGCAGTACCAACTTGTGCCTGGGACATCTAGGTATTCAGTGTTTTTTTTTTAATTAAAAGAACATGAGTAAGAATGATTTTTATAGCTAACCTGTGCCTTAATAAGTCTGTACTGAAGAATGGTCATTTAAATGACAGTTTAGGGGGCTTCCCTGGTGGCACAGCGGTTGAGAGTCCGCCTGCCGATTCAGGGAACGCGGGTTCGTGCCCCGGTCTGGGAGGATCCCACATGCCACGGAGCAGCTGGGCCTGTGTGCCATGGCCTCTGAGCCTGCGCGTCCAGAGCCTGTGCTCCGCAACGGGAGAGGCCACGGCATTGGGAGGCCCGTGTACCGCAAAAAAATAAATAAATAAAATAAATGACAGTTTAGAAAGTTTAAGTTAAATACTTCAGAGTAACTCTAACCCCCAAACATTTTAAGGTGAAAAAGAGACATGACTGTTTAGTTACTTTCTTTAAAATGATTCAGGAAGATAACTGAATCAATCCTATAGGTTCAGCTCTGATACTTCTCCCCTTAAGTGAGGGAAATGCTTATAAGAGCAAGAACTCCATTCTAAAGTAGGTCTAATGGGCGTCTGTGTCTTGCTTAGAAAGGGCTCTGACAGCAAGCAAACAGAAAAAGTCTCCACAGTGTAAAACACTAAAATGACAGAATCTCATTGAGTCATGGATAAAAGTAAAGGTAACTCCAGCTATGACTACAGTGAAAGTAAGGTAGAGAACTAAATATTTAGCGAATTTACACACTGTAAATTGTTCATTTGAAAAATGCAGGACACATTTGTTAAAATTCAGTATTCACTATGATGATGTCCTGGGTTGGATTCTGAGGCTCAGAGACAAATATTTTTGTGCTGGAAGTTTATTGGAGATATCCTTGGGACTAACACCTGTAAGAAAGTAAAGGAAGCAGGATTGGGAAGAGGAAGAAGTTTATCTTTGATTCAGTAGCAACAAAGGCCACAGCTGGTCCTGTGGGGAGCTCTAGGGTTGGGATGACCCTTCAGAGTTGCTCTAAGTTGAGGGAAGCAGTCCCCTTGGCAAAGGTATTTCTGAAGAAAGGACTCACCTGTGAGCTTTCACAAGCCAACGCGGCAGCTGGGGCAAGGAACACCTCAGCCATGAAAAGGGAATGTGGGTGGTGCACTTCAGCTCTTGCTACAGTTAATGTACTTTCTTCCTTCATAGACAGGGGAAGCCGTGGCATTGGAAACGGTGAATGACACACAGACTTCCCTGACTTACACTGCACAGGGAGTATTACAGGAAGAAGTGTGGTACAGTGTGTCATTTGGATGAAGAAAACCTAGGATCAAATTGCACTGGGCAATTTATTAGCTGAGAGCAGGGTCAACTACAAACTTACAGGACCTGGTACAAAACGTAAGTGCAGAGTCCCTTGTTCAAAAGGCAGGAACATAGGCCATTAAAGCAACTAAAATATAAAGCTTTTTTTTTTTCCTTTGGCAGTCTCTCAACTTCTTATGGTGTTTTTATTTGCTATTTAATGTTGTCATTTTTAATGTTGTCATGATTGTCATTTTCATTATTACTGATTGATTATATTTTTACGTGGAAAGGTTAGGTGTTGAAGAGAAAAATACATACCTCTTCTAAATAGCTAAGAGAAAAATAGAAGAGAATGGGTATCAATGCACATGTATGTGGATTACAAATTAAAATCCCTACCCCATTTTCCTTACCAATACATAGATTTGGAAATAAGAAATCAATATGTATAAGAACTCTAAAAAATATATAGAACGATCTATTACTATAAAATTGCATTAAAATGGCATCCATCTAAAATTCAATATATACAGTTGACCCTTGAACAATACAGGTTTGAACTGCATGGGTCCACTTACAGGTGAATTTTTTTTCGATAGAAAATACTACAGTATTACATGATCTGTGGTTGGTTGAATCCATGGATGCAGAACCACAGACATGGAGGAACCACAGATACAGAGGAACTGTGTATATGAAGGGCCGACTATAAGTTATACTTGGAAGATAAGCCACCTTGGCTAGTTTTGAAAACCTATGGGGCTTAAGACTGAGAGCACCAGAGGGTTACAGGAAACCAAGACTCTGCTCCAGACAGAAAATCAATGAAGAAAAAGTGGTCTCAAATGACGCAATAGACCACATGAACTTAACAGAAATCTATACAACATTCCATCCAAAAATAGCAGAATACACATTCTTTTCGAGTGCACATGAAACATTCTCCAGGATAGATGACATGCTAGACCACAAAACAAGTGGCCTAAATAAACTTAAGACTGAAACCATATCAAGCATCTTTTCTGACCACAACAGTGTGAAATTAGGAAACAATTACAGCAAGAAAACAGGAAAAAAAAAAACATAAAAACATGGAAAATGAACAACGTGCTACCAAAAAAACCAATGAGTCAATGAAGGAATCAAAGAGGAAATAAAAAAATACCTTGAGATAAATGAAAATAGCAACACAACTTTCCAGAATCTATGTGACTCAGCAAAAAGAGTTCTAAGAGGGAAGTTTATAGTGATACAGTCCTATATCAAGAAAGAAGAAAAATCCCCCCCCCAAAAAATCTTAATAAATAAAATCTTAAATGAATCTTAAATCTTCCAAAGTTAGTGGAAGGAAGGAAACAATAAAGATCAGAGCAAAAATAAATGAAATATAGATTTAAAAAGCAATAAAAAAGATCAACAAAACTAAGAGTGTGTTTTTGAAAACATAAACCACATTGATAAAACTTGGGCCAGACTCATGAAGTAAAAAAGACAGAGGACCCAAATAAAAAAAATTAGAAATGAAAGAGAAGTTACAACTGATATCACAGAAATACAGTCATAAGAGACTACCATAAATAGTTATATGCCAACATATTGAACAATCTTGAAGAAGTGAATAAATTCCTGGAAACATACAATCTTCTAAGACTGAATCAGGAATAAATAGAAGATCTGAATAGATCTATTACCATTAATGAAATTGAATCAGTAATCAAAAAACTCCCAGCAAACAAAAGTCCAGAACCAGACAGCTTCACAGGAAAATTCTATTAAGCACTTAAAGAGGAGTTAACACCTGTCCTTTTCAAAGCATTTCCAAAAACTGAAGAGGAAGGAACACTTCTGAATTCATTCTATGAGGCCAGTACTACCCTATCAAAACCAGACAAAATACTACAAAAAAGAAAAATTAAAGGCTAATACCCCTAATGAATATAGATGCAAAAATCCTCAATAAAATATTAGCAAGCCAAATTCAACAATACATTAAAAACACCATACATCATGGTCAAGTGGGATTTATTCCAGGGATACAATATCTGCAAATCAATCAGTGTAATACACCACATTAACAAAACAAGGGATAAAGATCACAGGGTGATCCCAATAGATGCAGAAAAAGCATTTGATAAAATTCAACATCCATTCATAATAAAAACTCTCAACAAAATGAGTACAGGGGAAACATGATAAAGGCCATTTATGACAAACCCACAGCTAACATCATACTCAATGGTGAAAAGTTGAAAGCTCTTCCTCTAAGATTAAGAACAAGACAAGGATGCCCACTCTTGCCACTTCTATTTAACATAGTATTAGAAGTCCTAGCCAAAGCAATCAGATAAGAAAAAGAAATAAGAGGAATCCAAATTGGAAGGGAAGAGGTAAAACTGTCACTATTTGCAGATAATATGATAATATATATAGAAAACCCTAAAGGATCATCCCCAAAACTATTAGAACTAATAAATTCAGTAAAGTTGCAGGATAGGATACAAAGTTAATATACAGAAATCTGTTGCATTTCTATACATTAATAATGAACTGTCAAAAAGAGAAATCAAGAAAACAACCCCATTTACAATTGAATCAA
The DNA here is from genome assembly GCF_000442215.2 of Lipotes vexillifer. Taxonomy (NCBI): domain Eukaryota; kingdom Metazoa; phylum Chordata; class Mammalia; order Artiodactyla; family Lipotidae; genus Lipotes; species Lipotes vexillifer. The sequence continues at coordinate 1,447,670 of NW_006782029.1, read as the reverse complement.
AAAGAATAAAATACCTAGGAATAAATTTAAGGAGGTAAAAGACCTGTACTCTGAAAACTGTAAGACACTGATGAAAGAAATTGAAGATGATACCACAAAATGGACAGATATTCTGTATTCAAGGATTGGAAGAATTAATATTGTTAAAATGTCCATTCTACCCAAAGCAACTTACATATTCAATGTAATATCTATCAAAATACCAAGGGCATTTTTCACAAATAACCCTAAAATTTGTATGGAAACACAATTGACCCCAAATGGCCAAAGCAATCTTGAGAAAGAAGAATGGAGCTGGAGGAATCATGCTCCCTGGCTTCAAACTATACTACAAGGCTATAATAATCAAAACAGTATGGTGCTGGCACAAAAACAGATCAACGGAACAGAAAAGACAGCCCAGAAATAAAACCATGCACAAAAGTCTATTAATCTATGACAAAGGAGGCAAGAATATACAATGGGGAAAGTACAGTCTCTTCGATAAGCAGTGCTGGAAAAACTGGACAGCTACATGTAAAAGAATGAAATTAGAACATTCTCACACCATATACAGATATAACCTCAAAATGGATGAAAGACCTAAATATAAGACCGAAAACCATAAACCTCCTAGAAGAAAACACTGGCAGAAGACTCTTTGACATAAGTTATAGTAATATTTTTTGGATCTGTCTTCTCAGGCAAAGGAAACAAAAGCAAAAAATAAACAAATGGGACCTAATTAACCTTAAACTCTTTTGCACAGCAAAGGAAACCATCAACAAAATTAAAAGACAACCTAGTGAATGGAAGAAAATATTTGCAAATGCTATGTACCATGAGGGTTAATATCCAAAATATAATAAACAGCTTATACAACTCAATAAAAAAAATATTAAAAAAACAGGCAAAAGACCTGAATAGGCGTTTTTCCAAATAAGACATACAGATGGCCAATAGGCACATGAAAAGATGCTCAACAACACCAATCATCAGGGAAATGCAAATCAAAACCACAATGAGATATCACCTCACACCTGTCAGAATGGCTATCATCAAAGACCAAATGTTAGGGAGGATGTGGAGAAAAGGGAACCCTAGTACACCTTTGGTGGGAATGTAGCATGGTGCAGCCTCTATGGAAAGCAATATGGAGGTTCCTCAAAAAACTGTAAATAGAACTACCATATGATCCAGCAAATTCCACTGCTTGGTATATATATGCACTAATTCAAAGAGATACATGCACCCCAATGTTCATTGAAACATTATTTTCAATAGCCAAGATATGAAAGCAGCCTAAGTGCCCATGGAGAGATGAAAGGATAAAAAGATGTGATATTGTGAGATATATCTATATATTATATATATAATATATAATATATATATAAAATGGAATATTGCTCATCCCCCCAAAAAGGAATAAAATCTTGCCAATAGCAACAACATGGATTGACTTGGAGGATATTATGCTTAGTGAAATAAGTCAGACAGAGAAAGAAAATACTTTGTTTTCATTTACATGTGGAATCTAAAAATCGAAATGAATGAACAAATATAACAAGAGAGAAACAGCCTCACAGATACTGAGAACAAACCAGTGGTTACAAAAGGAGAAGGGGTGGGGGGAGAGCAAAATAGGTGAAGGGGATTAAGAGGCATAAACTACTAGTTGTAACATAAATAAGTCACAAGGATGTAATGTACAGCAGAGGGAATATAGTCAGTACAGCTATTTCATAATAATCTTGAATGGTGTGTAATCTATAAAAATATTGAATCACTATGTTGTACACCTGAAACTAATATAATACTGGAAGTCAACTATACTTCAATAAATTTTTTAAAACATTTACTAAAATTATCACTTCTTCTGATTATCTTAAATTGATACTTAGAAAGTACCATGATCACCCAAGATAGTTATCACATAAGATTACTGTTCAACTGGATTTTTCAAATCAATGAAAATAGCTCCTATGCATTAGATATAAAAAATAATCATAGCTTAGTGATTAGCCTGCAGTTTTCAATTTCAATTTGGTCTAAGTAATTCTAGTAATAATAATAACAATGAATTTTCCTAATAAACATAAATGTCAATTTTTTTAAATTTCCCTGGGAAAAATGCTCAGGTTTATTGTATTCCCCCACATGGGGAATGCTGGTATGCTGGTATGCTACACTAGACAGAAATGATTCTAATGACTTGGTACCAAATAATATACTAATATTCTATATAAATAATATACTAACAATAACTATTACATATAGATATAATAGATAAATTAGTCTTTGCTTTACAAAGGAACTTGCTACTGGATTTCCAATATGTTCCACTAGGTATAATTTTATATCTCTTTGAAGTTATAAAGTTCTTTGAGATCTGATTAAAAGCTCTAGAATTCTCTTTCCATGAAAAAAAACACATTTACACATAGATATTTGGGATATACTCTTATGAACACATGGACTATGAAGTTCTTTCATGAGTCCCAAGTTAAAAAGCACTCCCCTAGTATATTTAGAAAGTAGCTTAATTGTCAGAAATTCAGTTTCCAAATCACTTTTCAGGGACATGAACAACATAAAACAATCTGGCCAGCTAGGTCTAATTAAACAAAACAAAACATAATTATGGAAGAGAAGAGACATCTTGGTGCCTAAAAAAGGCCTTTTAATAGATTTCATAGATGCTGGAGGCTGGAGAGGAATCCGTGTATCCCTCTGGTTTCACAGAACAGCCTGTCACTAGGGTTTGCCTTGGAAAATCATCCTCAACTCACTCCTACTTCCACCCTTCCTTTACCTGGGATAACATTTTGATTAAACAACAACCAGGTGATAAATATCTCTTGGTTGTACCCTTTTCCTATTTATTCATACTGTGAAAATCTTTAGCAGATGTGATTTGCTTGGGTGTTTCTTTCTCTCCAGAATACTTTTGCTTTCTGGATTCTATGATTTAGTAATAACCTTGTATCATGTATTAAAAATCAATTATTTATGCATTCATTTAATAAATACTCATTGAGCTTCTACTATATGCTTAGCACATGTAATGGGGGATCCAATGAGTAAAATCACAGTCTCATAAGGCTGACAGTCTAGTCAGAGAGATAAACTATAATCAAAGAGAATAGCATAAGTGCTATGCAGGAAAGGTACAAAGAGCTACAAAAGGATATAACTGCAATACTGGACAGGTCAGGAGGTCAGGAAAGGAACTGAACGTGCTGAAAGTTAAAGAAAGAATGAGAGTTAACCAGGTGAGTAAGAGTAGAAAAGCACTCCTGTGCAAAGACCCGTGTCCTCTTCTGTGCCTGGACTTGTTCTTGCTTTACTCAATTTGGTCTGTGCTTGGATGTTTGTATCTTGCTCAAATAGTCTGTGTAAAGGCCCCGTGGCTAGAGCAATCTAATTGGAGGTGTAGGTATAATTCATATTCCTCTTGCAACTACATACTGTTTTCACTCAGAGACTCAGGGACTCAAGGTGTCCCAAAGACTGAAAGTTTTCCTCTCCTTCTGCATCTAGAGGTAGTTTGGCTGGAAGGAGGAGCTTTGGATCTGAGCATGAGAAGAGATGGCTATTACCAGCTGTGTACTTCTAGGCAAATCACACAATCATTCCCTTCTCGGGTCTTGGTGTTTTCACTAGGATAATCCATATAGGAACATTTTAGCAAATATCTTTATCAGTTAGCTGTAAAGAAGACATATAAAGTGTAGTGGATGTAGGTAGTGGTGATAATTTCAGTAATGGTGGTGGTATTCTTTTCTAAAACTCCAACCTGCTCAATGTTTTCCATAAAGTGATTAAATGGAAGCCACAGAGCTTCTGCTATGTGGCAAGGGCTAGGAGTGGGGAGGAGGTTTTTAACTTTAAGGCAAGATATATGAGTCTGTACAAAAAGCATTCATTTTTTTAGCTTCCAAATAGAAGAAAGCCATTGCCTTGTGTGTGCTGGGGGAGGGACTGTGGTCTTTAAGTTCAGGTAAAAGAGCTACAGCTAGGAATTTGCAGAGCATTTTAAAGAAAAGCAAAACCTACTGAAAAACATCATGCAGAAAACAATCACAACGTACTTTGAACAAATTTAATTCTTAGGCCAAGGTTTGAGCAAGACACATATTTGAGCAAAGATGAAATTCAGTAAGGCAAGAGCAAGTTAGGACACAGAAGAGGATTCTCGCTGGACCAACGCAGCATCTCTTCTCCTACACTGACCTGTAAGGATTATCCTGAGTGCCAAGGAGTGAAGAGTCACTCCAGCACCCAGCTTATGTTCTTAGCGTGCAGAACATATACAGAGAGTAAACTTTGCCTTGGTCTCATTTCAAAAGAGGGTTTCAGACATTCCCAGTAAGTCCTTTTTTTGCCTTTATAAACTCATGAGTAAAACAAATTCTTACAAAAAGATCCCTCTGCTTGGTAAATCCTTCCTGACTATTGTCTAAAACTAGGGTGCCAAGACTGAACACACTCAGTTAATTCTGTCACTCAACTGAATTCTGTCTTGATTTCTGTTTGGGAACCTATGTGTTACCTTATATTACATCTCGTTAAATCCTCATGTTCTCAACCAAACTTGCAGAGTAAGTTACGTATTTAAAGCCAAAGCAAATCAGAACTATTTTGACTAAACCAACTTCTCCCAACGTTTACTGATACACTGCTTTCTAACTCATACCCAGCATTGTCTCACTCACTAACGGGGTGAATGTGAACTCAACCCAGTGGTCTATGTTAAGCTGTTTCACCTTCCAGCTGAACAATGCTCCCCTTTAAGAAGTATCAGAGAATCAAAACTGCTAGATGAGACCTGACACAACTTGTTTCTCTGTTGTAGCATAAGATTAAAGCATTTTTTCACCTGCTTCCCCCAACCTCCACCCTTTCTTAATCCTCTATCCGGCTGATTCATAACAGCTGTTAAATAACTAGACATTTAGGTAAAGGCAAACTGAACCTGTAAATCAATGTGTGTGATATAATAACCAACTCTTTCCGGCACAGCTTGCTCGTACTGTCTTGGTTTGCTTTTTTAATGCTGATTTCAGCTGCAGCATCTGCGTGAAGGAGTTTAGCACAATTGTAAATACTAATCTCCAGGCTGCTAATGTCATTATGGAAATGGGTATAAATAAATGAAACTCACAGTACATTCCTAGACATGTGATGGGAAATTTTGAAGACATATTTTTCCTCCAAGATGTTTCAGTCCTACTGAATGGAATATTTGTTAGGATCGTCTTGCTTGTAAACTACAGAAGCCAACATCAGAGCTAGTTTCAGCAGAGCAGGTAAATTACAATGGTACAGAATGTCTCATCAACCCAGTTTCAGGGATGTAGTGGGGCCTCAGAAGGGAACTGACACCAGAACCTGGAAAGCCATAAAGATTTTCTTTCCATTTCATCTCTTTTAGTCCAACTGTTCATTCTTTTTGCTCTGCATTGACTAGCTTCCTCTGTGTGGCAGACATTGGCTGGTTGTTTGGCAAATCTATTTTCCTCTTCTTCTAGGGACACATCTAGACCACACTTCCCATTAGGTATAGCCACCTACTCAATTCTGGCCTTCATTTTGAAGCCTGGCCCATAAGAAGCTCCTGTACAATTCTCTTGTCTCTCTCTCTCTCTCCCCATCTGGTGGCAGAATGAATGAAGACCTTAGAGGAAGGTCAGAGCCACAGGATAAAAGGATCTCAAGCCCTGAATAACTGCATGCCACTCCCTTCTCCTGTTAACCCCTCCCGCCAACTACCATGGACTGGATGTGACTGAGAAACAAAGTTCTATCCTGTTAAATTCTATAGCATTCTGTTAAGCTGTTGAGATTTGGGGATTTATCTTTTAAAGCAGCTAGTATCACTCAAAGTCTCCTTTCCTGTTTTGGAAAATTCCCAACCTGCAGTTTCAGAGCATATATTTTACAAATACAGCCCCCCAAATAAGGAAAAAGTCTTCCCTCCATTGGTTTTAATTCCACATTTTCAGGAATCTGATGGAACCAATGGGTCAATTCCGACCCTTGATATAATCAACTTTAATGAGGGAGGTAGGGACTTCCTTGGTGGTGCAGTGGTTAAGTATCCGCCTGCTAATGCAGGGGACACAGGTTCGAGCCCTGGTCTGGGAAGATCCCACATGCCACAGAGCAACTAAGCCTGTGCGCCACAACTACTGAAGCCTGTGCACCTATAGACCCCGTGCTCCACAACAAGAGAAGCCACTGCAATGAGAAGCCCGCACACTGCAACAAAAAGTAACCCCCACTCGCCACAACTAGAGAAAGCCCGCGTGCAGCAATGACCCAATGCAGCCAAAAAAATAATTAATTAATTTTTTTAAAAAAAGAATTTATGTTTAAAAAGAAATGAGGGAGGTGGGGTTGTCATGTGCAAAATGGCCACTAGAGGGTTCACCATGTGAAGAGAATAAAACCAAGACAGATCTGAGTTCCTCTTCCAGCTCTGCTGCTAACTTGTTGGATAGTGTTAATCAACACACTTAACTGTTTTGGGCATCAGTACCCACATATCAGAATGAGAGATTTAGATTGTCATCTTCAAGGTCTTCTGCAACTTTAATACAACCCATAAAGCTTCCTATTATGCCTAGAAAACAACTCAACTCTTACACAATGAAATGAGAGTTTCCTTGAATTTTTTTGTGCTTAGCATAGAGATGCCCCAAATATCACAGGACCTTTTTGCTTTTCCCAAACACCCTGTTTGGTGCCCTAATATCATGGGAATGCATAAAGGTACCATTCTAAAAGTTACTTCTATCAATATATTGTTTGTGGAATACACTAATGGCTTTTTCTGCTGATCTTTCTTAAGGTTTTCATAGTTTCTGGGATTACAGTATATTGATTAAAAGCACAGATGCCAGGCTTCCCTGGTGGTGCAGTGGTTGAGAGTCCACCTGCCGATGCAGGGGATGCTGGTTCGTGCCCCGGTCCGGGAACATCCCACATGCCACACAGCGGCTAGGCCTGTGAGCCATGGCCGCTGAGCCTGCGCGTCCACCCTGTGCTAGAATAAAACCAAGACAGATCTGAGTTCCTCTTCCAGCTCTGCTGCTAACTTGTTGGATAGTGTTAATCAACACACTTAACTGTTTTGGGCATCAGTACCCACATATCAGAATGAGAGATTTAGATTGTCATCTTCAAGGTCTTCTGCAACTTTAATACAACCCATAAAGCTTCCTATTATGCCTAGAAAACAACTCAACTCTTACACAATGAAATGAGAGTTTCCTTGAATTTTTTTGTGCTTAGCATAGAGATGCCCCAAATATCACAGGACCTTTTTGCTTTTCCCAAACACCCTGTTTGGTGCCCTAATATCATGGGAATGCATAAAGGTACCATTCTAAAAGTTACTTCTATCAATATATTGTTTGTGGAATACACTAATGGCTTTTTCTGCTGATCTTTCTTAAGGTTTTCATAGTTTCTGGGATTACAGTATATTGATTAAAAGCACAGATGCCAGGCTTCCCTGGTGGTGCAGTGGTTGAGAGTCCACCTGCCGATGCAGGGGATGCTGGTTCGTGCCCCGGTCCGGGAACATCCCACATGCCACACAGCGGCTAGGCCTGTGAGCCATGGCCGCTGAGCCTGCGCGTCCGGACCCTGTGCTCCGCAACGGGAGAGGCCACAACAGTGAGAGGCCCGTGTACTGCAAGAAAAAAACAAAACAAAAAGCACAGATGCCAAAGTCTGATTACCTGGATTCAGATCCCAATTCCACCATTTACTAACTTTGTAATAGCTACCTTACGGAGTTATTAAGGATTATTTAAAATTCACATTTATATGGCTCTAGTACAAAATGAATGCTTAATAAATATTTGCTGAAAAAATGAACTTATCTCCTTCTTTTGCAATTGTTTAAGTATATGTCTACACCACTAGCCTTTAAGCACCTAAAAGTCAGACACCCAGTTTCACTGAACTTCCTGTCATTCAGACCCTAGCCTAGGGTCTAGCATGTAATATCTGTTTAATAAACATTTTTAAATGAATAAATGAAGAAATGGTATTACATGGAATATTTAGTCTTATAAAAATACAAATGGTATGTATTTCTCTCATATTAAGGTCCTTCAATTAATTACTACGTATTAAGGATATCTCCTCTTTTGCCAGAGGTGCATTCCTTTATGAATAGTCTAAGGTATGACATTCTTCTATCCCAGGGTTTCTAGTTTGTGGCTATTGATTAGAATTTCTTGGGGGTCTGGGGAGCTCTTTAAATATACTGATGACTGGGTCCCACCCAGATGTACTGAATTGAAATACTGGGGGTAGATCCTAGGATCCTAGATCCTAGCATTTTTAATGCTCCCCAGGGAGCAGCCAGGGTTGAGAACCTCTATTCTGGCCTATCTGTTCATGTTGCAGCCATTTATTAAGTATATGTGTTTTTCATTTTTGTAACTTAGATTTTTCAGGCCTCTACTTGCTCAGCATGGTCTCTTAGGCACTATATTAATCAGATTTATTCAGAGAAACAGAATCAACAGGAGATGTATGTGAGAGATTGAATTATCTTAAAGAATTAGCTCCTGTGATTGTGGAGACCCGGCAAGTCCAAAATCTGCAGGGTAGGCTGCAGGCTAGAGACCCAGGGAAGAGTTGCAGTTTGAGTCCAAAGGCAATCTGCTGGCAGAACTCCTTTTTCTTCCCAGGAGATAAGTCTTTTTCAATTAAGCCTTTCAACTGATTGGATGAGTCCCAACCACATTTTGGAGGGTAATCTGCTTTCTCAAAGTCTACTGATTTAAATATTAATCTCATCTGAAAAATACCATCTTAAGGAAACATCCAAAACAGTGTTTGACTAAATCTGAGTGCCATGGCCTAGCCAAGTTGACACATAAAATTATCATGGGCACTTAGGACCTCAATTTTTGCCATTTCCTCTACTTATTTAAAGCAATTTCCAGTGACTCCATAGTGCTCCAAAAGGGCTTGTTTTACAATAATCAATTTCCTTATGGTGGAGATTATGACTGCAGGAAAAGCAAACCTGAAGTGGAAGGGTTGAAAGTCTAACTCATGGAGAAATTAAAGCCTTTACAGACAAGGAAAAGCTGAGACAGTTCAGCACCACGAAACCAGCTTTACAACAAATGCTAAAGGAACTTCTCTAGGCAAGAAACACAAGAGAAGGAAAAGACCTACAATAACAAACCCAAAACAATTAAGAAAATGGGAATAGAAACATACATATCAATAATTACCTTAAATGTAAATGGATTAAATGCTCCCACCAAAAGACATAGACTGGCTGAATGGATACAAAAACAAGACCAATATACATGCTGTCTACAAGAGACCCACTTCAGACCTAGGGACACATACAGACTGAAAGTGAGGGGATGGTAAAAGATATTCCATGCAAATGGAAATCAAAAGAGAGCTGGAGTAGCAATTCTCATATCAGACAAAATAGACTTTAAAATAAAGACTATTACAAGAGACAAAGAAGGACACTACATAATGATCAAGGGATCGATCCAAGAAGATATAACAATTGTAAATATTTATGTACCCAACATAGGAGCACCTCAATACATAAGGCAAATACTAACACCCATAAAAGGGGAAATCGACAGTGACACATTCACAGTAGGGGACTTTAACACCCCACTTTCACCAATGGACAGATCATCCAAAATGAAAATAAATAAGATAACACAAGCTTTAAATGATACATTAAACAAGATGGACTTAATTGATATTTATAGGACACTCCATCCAAAAAAACAGAATACACATTTTTCTCAAGTGCTCATGGAACATTCTCCAGGATAGATCATACCTTGGGTCACAAATGAAGCCTTGGTAAATTTAAGAAAATTGAAATTGTATCAAGTATCTTTTCCGACCACAAGGCTATGAGACTATATACCAATTACAGGACAATATCTGTAAAAAATACAAACACATGGAGGCTAAACAATCACTACTTAATAACCAAGAGATCACTGAAGAAATCAAAGAGGAAATCAAAAAATACCTAGAAACATGACAATGGAGACACGATGACAATGGAGACATGATGACCCAAAACCTATGGGATGCAGCAAAAGCAGTTCTAAGAGTGAAGTCTATAGCAATACAATCCTACCTTAAGAAACAGGAAACATCTTGAATAAACAACCTAAACTTGCACCTAAAGCAATTAGAGAAAGAAGAACAAAAAAACCCCAAAGTTAGCAGAAGGAAAGAAATCATAAATATCAGATCAGAAATAAATGAAAAAGAAATGAAGGAAACAATAGCAAAGATCAATAAAACTAAAAGCTGGTTCTTTGAGAAGATGAACAAAATTGATAAACCATTAGCCAGACTCATCAAGAAAAAAAGGAAGAGGACTCAAATCAATAGAATTAGAAATGAAAAAGGAGAAGTAACAACTGGCACTGCAGAAATACAAAAGATCATGAGAGATTACCACAAGCAACTCTATGCCAATAAAATGGACAACCTGGAAGAAATGGACAAATTCTTAGAAATGCACAACCTGCCAAGACTGAATCAAGAAGAAATAGAAAATATGAACAGACCAATCACAAGCACTGAAATTGAAACTGTGATTAAAAATCTTCCAACAAACAAAAGCCCAGGACCAGACAGCTTCACAGGCGAATTCTATCAAACATTTAGAGAAGAGCTAACATCTATCCTTCTCAAACTCTTTCAAAATATAGCAGAGGGAGGAACATTCCTAATCTCATTCTACGAGGCCACCATCACCCTGATACCAAAACCAGACAAATATGTCACAAAGAAAGAAAACTACAGGCCAATATCACTGATGAACACAGATGCAAAAATCCTCAACAAAATACTAACAAACAGAATCCAACAGCACATTAAAAGGATCATAAGCCATGATCAAGAGGGGTTTATCCCAGGAATGCAAGGATTCTTCAATATATGCAAATCAATCAATGTGATACACCATATTACACCATAATACATACACCATATTTTCTGAAGGAGAAAAACCATATGATCATCTCAATAGATGCAGAGAAAGCTTTCGACAAAATTCAACACCCATTGATGATAAAAACCCTGTAGAAAGTAGGCATAGAGGGAACTTTCCTCAACATAATAAAGGCCATATATGACAAACCCACAGCCAACATCGTCCTCAATGGTGAAAAACTGAAACCACTTCCACTAAGATCAGGAACAAGACAAGGCTGCCCACTCTCACCACTCTTATTCAACTTAGTTTTGGAAGTTCTAGCCACAGCAAACAGAGAAGATAAGGAAATAAAAGGAATCCAAATTGGAAAAGAAGAAGTAAAGCTGCCACTGTTTGCAGATGACATGATACTATACATAGAGAATCCTAAAGATGCTACCAGAAAACTACTAGAGCTAATCAATGAATTTGGTAAAGTAGCAGGATACAAAATTAATGCACAGAAATCTCTGGCATTCCTATACACTAATGATGAAAAATCTGAAAGTGAAATCAAGAAAACACTCCCATTTACCATTGCAACAAAAGGAATAAAATATCTAGGAATAAACCTACCTAAGGAGACAAAAGACCTGTATGCAGAAAATTATAAGACACTGATGAAAGAAATTAAAGATGATACAAATAGATGGAGAGATATACCATGTTCTTGGACAGGAAGAATCAACATTGTGAAAAACTCTACTACCCAAAGCAATCTACAGATTCAATGGAATCCCTATCAAACTACTAATACCATTTTTCACAGAACTAGAACAAAAAATTTCACAATTTGTATGGAAACACAAAAGACCCTGAATAGCCAAAGCAATCTTGAGAACAAAACATGGAGCTGTAGGAATCAGGCTCCCTGACTTCAGACTGTACTACAAACCTACAGTAATCAAGACAGCATGGTACTGGCACAAAAACAGAAACACAGATCAATGGAACAGGATAGAAAGCCCAGAGATAAACCCACGCACATATGGTCACCTTATCTTTGATAAAGGAGGCAAGAATATAGTGTGGAGAAAGGACAGCCTCTTCAATACGTGGTGCTGAGAAAACTGGACAGCTACATCTAAAAGTATTAGATTAGAACACTCCCTAACACCATACACAAAAATAAGCTCAAAATGGATTAAAGACCTAAATGTAAGGCCAGAAACTATCAAACTCTTAGAGGAAAACATAGGCAGAACACTCGTTGACATAAATCACAGCAAGATCCTTTTTGACCCACCTCCTAGAGAAATGGAAATAAAAACAAAAATAAACCAATGGGACCTAATGAAACTTCAAAGCTTTTGCACAGCAAAGGAAACCATAAACAAGACCAAAAGACAACCCTCAGAATGGGAGAAAATATTTTCAAATGAAGCAACTGACAAAGGATTAACCTCCAAAATTTACAAGCAGCTCATGTAGCTCAATAACAAAAAAACAAACTACCCAATCCAAAAATGGGCAGAAGACCTAAATAGACATTTCTCCAAAGAAGATATATAGATTTCCAATAAACACATGAAAGAATGCTCAACATCATTAATCATTAGAGAAATACAAATCAAAACTACAATGAGATATCATCTCACACCAGTCAGAATGGCCATCATCAAAAAATCTAGAAACAATAAATGCTGGAGAGGGTGTAGAGAAAAGGGAATCCTCTTGCACTGCTGGTGGGAATGTGAATTGGTACAGCCACTAGGGAGAACAGTATAGAGGTTCCTTAAAAAACTACAAATAGAACTACCATATGACCCAGCAATCCCACTACTGGGCATATACCCTGAGAAAACCATAATTCAAAAAGAGTCATGTACCAAAATGTTTATTGCAGCTCTATTTACAATAGCCAGGAGATGGAAGCAACCCAAGTGTCCATAATTGGATGAATGGATAAACAAGATGTGGCACATATATACAATGGAATATTACTCAACCATAAAAGGAAACAAAATTGAGTTATTTGTAGTGAGGTGGATGGACCTAGAGTCTGTCATACAGAGTGAAGTAAGTCAGAAAGAGAAAAGACAAATACCATATGCTAACCCATATATATGGCATCTAAGGAAAAAAAAATGTCATGAAGAACCTAGGGGTAAGACGGGAATAAAGACACAGACCTACTAGAGAATGGACTTGGAGATATGGGGGCAGAAGGGTAAGCTGTGACAAAGTGAGAGAGTGGCATGGACATATATACACTACCAAACGTAAAATAGATAGCTAGTGGGAAGCAGCCGCATAGCACAGGGAGATCAGCTGGTGCTTTGTGACCACCTAGAGGGGTGGGATAGGGAGGGTGGGAGGGAGGGAGATGCAGGAGGGAAGAGATATGGGAACATATGTATAACTGATTCACTTTGTTATAAAGCAGAAACTAACACACCATTGTAAAGCAATGATACTCCAATAAAGATGTTAAAAAAGAAAAAAAAAAGTCTAACTCAAAAGCCCAGCTCTCCACGGCCAGGGGAGGATTCTACATCAGCTGTCTTTGTCGCCAGAGCTCTCTTGTTTCACATTTGTCTCCCTGTGAATGTCTCTCAGAAAACTGAGCTACTATGTCTATCAAATGAATATACACATTGATCTGCTCTTATGGGAATTACATCCAGGAAATCTAGATTAATCTCAGATCAAAACTGCCAGTGTAACCAACAGATTCTCTGCTGAAAATAGGCGCAATAACTATATCAACACGTAACTGTCCTTTTCAAAAATTTGATTCCAAAATCTGAACCTAATCAGAATTCCTCAGTAAAGGTTTATAGGGTGTTTTCCTTGCTTGGATAAATGAAAATCCACTTTAGAATAAAGACTCCTTTACAATTTTACCTGTGATTTCAAAATTGAAATTATTTTGGAAAAGTACAATTGTTAAGCAGTGGCTTTTTCATCTAGACTGTAGACTGAGTGGTCAGAATGTCAGAGGATCCAGATCTCCAGAATTATTGGAAATGTGCCTGACTTATTTGACCCCAAGCGTTTTAAGAGACTTTGTATAAAAAGTCTGCAAAACATGCTTTGTAGCCAACATTGCTTTCACACCAGAAACTCAAATTGGAATAGTTTTAGAATGAATTAGTTTTAAAATAGTCCATAATTTCTAGTTAATCCCTCATGTCTGTTAAATAATTTTTACATCTTTTGTATAAAGTATCTGTATCACTGATTAAATTGGATGATTTATAGATTGGTTAGTCCCATGAAATTTTAAGTGAATCTTTGAATAATAATTTCTGTTATGTATTCATATGTTAAATCATGCATCACTTAGCTTTATAATTAAGATTACCAATAATATATTATTAATAATCCCACTAATTAAAATAATAATTACTGGCTTCAAAATTAGTAATACTATCACAATCTATCCTAACAGCTTTTATTGTTAAAGGGGCATGCAGTGCCTACTCCAAACTAAAAGGATCACTCTTTTTCTGACTGACTAAAAATATACTCAAAATATTGAATCATAACCCTTTTTCACAAAATGAAAGTTTTGCATGGCCTGTCTTAGTTCAAAGTGAATTAAAATTAGGCATGTTTTGAAAGTCATTATTAGATTTGGGGGCAAGTTGACAGATTAGGAAACTACTGATTCCTCGGAGGAGTACTGCAAGCTATGTGGTTGGAAATATAAAATTACTTACATCAGGTGTTCTCACACTACCTTAGAGTCGTAGATTTACATGGTGGTGGAATATAGCATAATATCTCAAGCAATGTGTCAAGATCACTGTGAGATACATGGCAAATAATTTGTTATTATGACAGGAACCAAAAAAACAAAGCTATATGATTTGTGAAATTTTACCCTCCCTTCCTCCTCTGCCCCCATTTCTAAAGAGAAAGATTTCTTGCTCCCTGAATCAGCTTTTGGAACATCTGCCTTTTGTTGTACAGAATGCAGGTAAAGGAGGGACTTGAAAACTAACAGAAGCAAGAGAAGCAAAGTTGATCTATATGATAAAAGAGCTGAGACAGAAAGCAGAGGGGAGAGGTATAAAAGGATAATCAGACTGGGTTTGCAAGAGTTTTCAAGGGCAATAGGAAAGGAAAGATAATTAGGAATATCTGGAGATGTTTTTGGAAAATTTGAAAGTAATAGAGATGAGGAAAAAGGATTTATTTTAAGCATATTTCCTGTGTTTCATAAATGTCAACTCTTTTGGCATTTTAAAGAGAAGTGAAGAAGTTAAGTTGCTTCTCAATTATTTTGAATATGCCACAGACTGATGTTTTCTCTGAAAAATTCCATGCAGAAAAGGAGCCACAGGGAGGCTCAACTTTATTTAGGTTACATTACTAACAATAATAGTTTACATACTTTTAATAAACTGAAGTAACATTACTTTTATTCAGTTGCATGTTTCATGAGCGGGGAGAAAGAGGTAAACTTAAAACTCTCTTGCCAGAAACAACATAGCCCATCGTGACCAGCTGCTATTAACGTACCATTATTAGATGTGGCAGTTTCAGTATATTGGAGAGCTTATAAATTGTAATTTTTTTAAATGTTACCCTCATATTGTTTATCTTACTGATGGAGGTTTCACACAGCTGATGTCAGAGTCAGAATTAGATCTCAAACTAAAAACAAATTCAGTATAATGCACCACGCTATGGACAGTTTTTTTAAAAATTCAACAAAAACTTAGTTCCATTAACACTTCCTTATCTTTTTATTCACCAGATATGCAGATATGTTAAAGGAAAATAATTTTCATAGTAGACAACTATTTTTATTGGCCTATTAAGTTACCACCAATCTTTCTTATGTTAAACAATAACATTATTTGAATAAATATTAGTATTTTTATTCCTTGATATTTAAAAAGTACTCCAACAACCAGTAGCACAGGTATCTCCTGAGAGCTTTTAGAAATGCAGAATCTAAGACTCTGCTCCAGATGTATTGAATTGGAATCTGCATTTCACTTGATCTCCAGGTGATTTGTAATATTAGAGTTTGAGAAGCACTGTTCTAATTCATAGATGTTCTTCAAGTGTAATCAGTGACTACCTGTATCAGAATCACCCAGGAAGTTTATAAAATATGCATTTCTGGATCCTATCTGAGATCTAGTGGGGCCTTTGAAAAAAAATTCTTAATAATATTCTGTGTGATTGTGATGCACATTAGAGCTTGAGGAACAAAGTACTGTGCATTTTCCTGTATCAATATTTTGACCCATCTGCTACTCTATTTATATTCAGCTCTAAACCTATAGCTACATGACTATTGGGTTTGCTGTACTTCTTGGGTTTGCTGTACTTCCTTGGTGCTTATTGGTACCCCATCCTTTCCAAGCCATCCAAGGCATAAGCTTATTACACTTAGAAACTCTTTCTGGCCTATTCTCATTGGCTTTTCCCATATCTCTATTCAACTACTGGGGAAAAAGAGAGTTGTCTAAATCTTGAGGGTAAAAGTCCTTCCCAAAAGAATCACCTGGGAGACCATCTGTAGCTGATTCCTGAGGGTCTTTTATGGGAAGACATTTTTTTACTTCCAAAATATATTTTAAATTCATAATGTAGTACTAAATGCTTTCAACTTAGTTTAAGGGAAAGGGCAATGCAAGAGAAATTACAATAACTACTTCTAGTGCCTTCTCTGCTACCTATTAGCTATTGGCCTTAGGCAGATTATATAATCTGAGCCTCCTTGCCTCACCTGTGAAACGAGGATAATGATACCTGCCTGAAAGTTGGGCACTGCTCCAGACTGTCCCTTGAGATCCCTTCCAACTCTGAGATTCATGATTCCATTATTCCGTCAAGTCAGCATATATCACAGTAATCACCATTTTGTGTTTCTACACTCTTGGATTCTTTCATCAGTTTTCCTCTCCAATCTGTTATCTCCTTGAAGTCACCTAGGTATTCCTCTCCCTTACAACTATTTTAGTAGAAACAAATTTAGAACATTCTTATCAGAGAAATTTACTTTCACCATAAGCTTAAAATATGCCTTTATTTAAGATAATTAACCTGTCACAGTTAAAACACCACGTCTGTTAATTATGTACTCAAGTGGGTGTGGATAACGAGCCATACTTGAGAAATTTAATAGTTGTCACTTAATTTAACTACTCACTGAGCTCATCTAAAATACATGAGAACAAAATAGTAAGGTGGAGCCTCTAAGGTTTCACGGTGCAGTAGGAACAACTCAGCAAACATATTAATGAATACAAAATCTGTAAAATTCAATGAGCCACTGGAACATACAAACTGAACAGATAATTCAAATTCCTGCCCATTAAAAATTACTTAATCTCACCTACATTTTCTGAGTTTAATAGGGCTAAATAAAACTCCATATTCAGAACCTCTAACATTTTCCCAAGTAGAGTAGAAGGACAAGGTGCTTGTTGAGCTACAATGTGACTTGTATAAGTGACCACTTCTACTTTGAAGAATTCTTGTTAAACATTTCCTGAATGCTGCACTTAAGCAGCTCTCATGGTGCTCTACTTATAAAAGACTTTGTTATACTGTTTCCTGTTATAGTTGTATCTTGATTTATAGACATATGGCTATATGATGTATTCATTAAGAGCGGAAGCATTGAAATCAGACAGACCTGGATTTGAATCCTTGCTGACTTACTGGTTATGTAACATTGGGCAATACTGAATATCTTGTTTTCTCACCTGCAATGATGTTAATAATAACTTCCTTCAGAGGATATTGAGGATTGAAGGAAATAAATTTACTTAAAAAATAGATTTTTAC
Source organism: Lipotes vexillifer (assembly GCF_000442215.2). Taxonomy (NCBI): domain Eukaryota; kingdom Metazoa; phylum Chordata; class Mammalia; order Artiodactyla; family Lipotidae; genus Lipotes; species Lipotes vexillifer. The sequence continues at coordinate 1,429,930 of NW_006782029.1, read as the reverse complement.
AATCATGCATTTGCTCATTCATTTTGTCAACAAATGTTTACTATGTGCCTTCTATATGTCTTCTAGATTTCAGGAATGATATATTCCTGATATTTAGCAGAAAACTAGCCAGACAAGCCACTACCTTCAATGAGATGATATTGTAGTTGCCTGTAACAAATCCTGTCTCATAGTAATCACTGAACAGTTGATGATGATGATGACTGTTTTTATTATTAAAGGCATATTACTTTAATCCAAAATTAAATGTTAAACCCAAAATACCATTAAACATTTAAAGTGCACAGCAATAAGCAGGTACATTGCTCATTGCTGACATCTCCCATACACATGTGCAGCTTTTCCAAACTCAGTTCCTATGTGAAGGGGTTAAATCCCTGAGGTACAGACAAGCAGACCTGAAATTGCATCAAAAGGAAGAATTTTAAATGAGCTTTAAAATTCAAGTAATACTGAAATTGCCCAGAAGAGCAGTATAGGGTGATGCTTCAGAGCATAAACTCTATAGCCATTTTATTATGTTTGAATCCCAACTCTGACACTTGCTAACTTAATGACTTTGGATAAGTTACTTAATCTATCTCTGCTTCAGTTTTCTCATATGTAATATAGCAATAATAATTGTTGCTACCTCAAATAGTTGCTATGGATAATAAAGGAGTAAATCCATGTAAATCCTTTACAATAGTGCCTGGCACAAAGTGAGGACAAAACAAGTGTTAAACAATGTTATTATTATTATTTTTTTATTATTGCCACAAAGCACTTATCATTGGCATATGGAGAGAAATGTGTATGAGGAAACTAAAATGAACTTCCCCTGGATGGTATAGGGGAAATAATTCAAAACCCTGTGCATATATCTATGTTTGGTCACCATCTGCTGTATTTTCCAAATTGTTAATTTGAATATTAATATGTGTTACATGAGGGAAAAAAAGACTTCTAGAGGATGTTAATATGAGTTACATGAAGAAAAAATGAGTTTCATAATCCATAAATTTAAGAAGGGTTAGACAGCTTTCAAAGTTAGACAGCTTTCTTACTATAGGACTTCTCAGAGCACTTAATATGCTAATATGCAAGATCATTTCCAAAAGAAGAATACAGTATTTCCCCAAATTATTTTATCAAAGTTTTGAAGATATAGTGTTAAAGGAAATAAAGTTTGGGAAACAACGATATAGGTGGGAGGGAGATTTATTCTGGAAAGTACATAAGATATCATCCTCAATTTACTCAACTGTTAAAAAAAAAGTAATTTAAAACTGGTCAGAAGGAAATAGGTAAAGGGGAACGGTCAGTGGTGTACTGAAGCAAGCTCATACTGCCTTATGAGAGTCAAGGGTTAAATTTTCAGGAATTTTGAGAGACAGTCTTTAAACAGAGCTACTATTCTTTTCAGCTTTACTGAGGTATAATTGATGAGACGACAAGATATTTAAAGTGTACAATGTAATGATCTGATATACATATACACTGTGAAATGATTCCCCCCATTAAGTTAATAAACACAGCCATCAGCTCACATATTTACCTTTTTTTTTTTTTTGGTTAGAACATTTAAGTTCTATTCTCTTATATCATTTCTCTCTTGTATAATTTCAATTTTACACAATTACAGTCACCATGTTTTACATTAGATCCTGAGACCTTATTCATCTCATAACTGAAAGTTTGTACCCCTTCACCATGGTCTTCCTATTTCCTCCACCCCTCAGCCACTGGCAATCACTTTTCTACTCTAAACAGAGCCATTATTAAAAAATAAACTATATAAACTTACAATTAAATATGTACAATTGAAAATGAACATCATACATATTCAAAAGTAATCAGTTCCTAAATATTTTACTGCATTTTTTTAAATTATCTATGCTTTTGAGGTTATTTACATCTATTGTATCTGTATAGTAGAAATACTATATAGTGGTGCAGTATCCCACATCTCTTTCCCACTCTGTTTGGTGACTTCATCTTGGTAGCTTGAAATCAGCCTTGATGAGAATATTTATACCATGGAATTGTACAAAAGCTATGGATCAGAGCTTGATTTATTGTTCTGTAGATTTTCTACACTTAAGGATGCAATGGAGAAAATGTTAATAATGCAGATTAAACTTAAAAGCGTGTCAGGTCTGTAGTAGTTACATTGTAAATAACACAAAAAAATTAAGGAAATCGTCTTTCAGTATTCAATGAATTGGGAGATTAGGTTTGACATAAATACACTGCCATGTGTAAAGTAGATAGCTAGTGGGAACATGCGGTATGGCACAACGGAGCTCAGCTCGGTGCTCTGTGATGACCTAGATGGGTGGGATGGGGGGATAGGGAGGCCCAAGAGGGAGGGGATATATGTATACATATAGCTGATTCACTTCACTGTACAGCGGAAACTAACACAACACTGTAAAGCAATTATACTCCAAAAAAATAAAAAACAAACTATTATCTGATTCAGCAATGAAGTCACCAAAATCATTTATGGACTAATGCGTGAGATTCCAACATACATTGTCATTGCTTCACTTTCATCTTGTCTATTAGCATAAATGAATTAGCCTTGTTTTGTTAATGTGGTGCAAATGTTGATTAATTTGCAGATATTGAATTGTTTGTAGTTTTCTCTTATGATTGTTTATATCTCTGTGATAAGAAGCCATATTTTGGACTCAATAAAAGGACCCCACAAGGGAGGCCTATAGATTAAAAAATAAACTTGTAAATACTAACTTAGAGTATTCACTCTGGAGTGAACTGAGAGACTGTCTGATCCACTGCAGATATTGACTAGCTTCACATTATACTTCCATTATGTGCTGTTGTTTTATCTTCAGAAAGATTAATGGACATCAGCAGTTTATTATGCTCTTTTCTTTTGCTTATGTCTAAAATTTTTATAAAAGAGATGGAAAGAAATCTAACTAAATATTTCATAGAGAGAGAACATTAAATTGTCTTTAGCCGTATTTGGGCTTTGGACAGAGAGCTATCAGCTCATTTTGGAGTTGAAATTTAATGACAATTAACATTGGGTTAAAGTCTGCATATTTACATAGCTTCAAACCTTTTTTGCACTAGCTGAAATAATTTACAACATTCTTTTCATCTCTTACCATCCCCTCCAATCCAGAAGTCATTTGCTCAATTCTCCCTTACCCAGATATCTCATGGACTTACATCAATGCTTAGGTTTCAGACACCACAGGGGACCTCACAAAATTTGAGCCCACAACAGTTATTCTAACGCACAGTTTTATTGATGACTAATTTAGCTATGGGAAAATCTGTCACTTGTCTTCCTCCATCTTCCCACCCACCTACCAGCAACACTTGCACATTCTCCTGTGTTAGTGATGTCTCGTGCATTTTCGCCACTGATAAATCTTCCCATGAAATGTGTAGCAATGCTTCTCCTAACACTTCCCCCAACTTTCACTTTTATTCTAATATAATATGCTGAGATAAAATGTTTGCATTCTCTAAACAGGTTCCACAGCCCTGTACCTAGACTCTTACATTTATAGGACATTAAAGTTGACGTTAGAGACCACCTGGTCTGTTGTTTTCAAAAGTGTATTACACAGGTTATTATTAGGCATTGGCAGAAAAGGGACTGCTTTACTGCAGAAATTATGAGAGCTTTTAATGTGCTAATAGAGTTGTGATATTTTTAGAAGGTTAAGGAACATGGCATTTTCCAAATGCATGTGCTCGTGGAAACGTTTTTCTTGGAACATGCTTTAGAATCTGAGTTCCATGGAATATGACTTGAATTAATTCCATCCTTATACTACAGAAGGGGAAAAAAGGATCTATAGAGAAGGAGCAACTTGCCCAGGATCCCTCAGATATATATGGTAGAATGAAGATTTATATGGTAGACTAGGACCCTTGAGTTCTTTTTCTTATATTCAAGTTTTCAATATCTTTGTGTGGGTCCAGCCACACCCTTTCTTGGTTCTCATAATAATCAATAGACCATATATAGCTAGTAAATCAGATATGGGTGAGACTCGAGGTAAGAGTCGTTCTGAGGCAAAATTCCGCTCCAGCTGTGAACCCATGAGATCAGACAAGTTGTGTGCTTCCAAAACACAGTGGTAGAACAGGAATAGGATAGATATCCCCATTCCAAAGCGGGAAATAGGAAAGAAGGAAGGGGTGATGGGTCCCAAGTAAGTTGAAAACCCAGCCAGGCAAACTTCATGAGATCTTAAGGCAGGAGAACAATCCTCTTTGGCTCAATGCTCTGTTCTCCCAGCCCACTGGGGCAGATGGCCCACTTTCCAGACCCACTGGCGTGGTGGTCTTGCCCCCAAAGCTCTGCTGGGCAGGGGTCGGCCCCACAGTTCTGAGAGGCCCCACTTAGGACAGAGGTTTTCTGGCCTGTTGAAAGCAAGGTGATGACCTCCCTTTTTGAAAACAAAGAGGCAACCCTGATGATTTCTGAGTCACTTTAGGGGTCAGTCTTCCCTTGTCTTCAAGAATAGCACATGTTTGCAGCCAAACAGCTCTACGGTCCTGTCCTATAAAATCCTAGGAATCTGATACCCTTCCTTAATTCCTTCCCATCTCTTTTCCTCTTCAGTTCAAACTGGCAATTTTCCTGCTGGGGTAGCTGATTAAGTTCAGGGTTCATACCTACATCTCTTATCATACCATCATCTCTTATGCTTGGCCACGCCCTGAGTGTTCCCTTATGAATATACTTTCTCTTTTTTTGCAATATGGATAGGCTGAGAATTTTCCAAGTCTCAAAGTTCTAGTTCCTTTTTGCTTAATAATTCTGTCTTCAAGTCATGTCTCTCTACCCAAATTTTACTATAAGCAGTCAGGCAGAGCCAAGTCGCACCTTCAACACTTGCTTAGAAATCACTTCCAAAAAGCACTAGAACACAAACACAACTCAGCCAAGTTCTTTGCCACTTTATAACAAAGATCTCCTTTCATCCATTTTCCAATAACATGTCTGAGGCCTCATCAGAAAGGCCTTCGCCATTCATTTTTCTGCCAAAATTCTGTTCATGATTACTTGGGTAGTCTCTAAGAGGACTGAGGCTTTGTCTACAACTCTCCTTTTTTGTTTCTGAGCTCTCACCAGAATAGCCCTTAATGGTCCACTCACAGCAATGTAGGCTTTTCTTCGCCTCTACCCACTTACCCAGTTCCAAAAGCACTTCCACATTTTAGGTATTTGTTACAGCAGCACCCCAACTTCTTGGTACTAATTGCTGTCTTAGTTCAGGCTGCTATAACAAAATACCATACAACGGGTGGCTTATTAACAAAAGATATTTATTTCTCACAGCCCTTGAGGCTGAAAGTCCAAGATCATGGTATCAGCACAGACAGGTTCTGGTGAGAGCGTTCTTCCAGGTTGCAGACTACTGACTTCTTGTCATATCCTCATATGGTGGATAACAGAGAGAGAGAGACAGGAAGCAAGCTCTCTCACTTGCTTCATCCATGAAGTGCACATATCTTTTAGATCATATTTTTCAATTTTTGTTTGGGAAAATCAACAGACCACAGACATAAGATACAAGAAATTTAGCAATAACGAAAGACTTTAAACACATTTCATCATGTACCTACAATATACCAGGCATTATACTAGGCCCTGGGGCTGAAACCACAAACCATACACAGTCCTTGGCATCAGGGAATTTACTGTCTCATGAGGTACACCCACTAGTGAATAGGCAACAATGCAGTATAAGTATAGGGTGATGCAAAAGTACAGATGAAGGACAACTAATCCAGATTTAAAAAGGAGGAGTACAAGGAATATCTCACAGAGGAAGTGATATTCAAGACCCCTAAAAGATGAGTAGGTGAAGGTGTAAAGGGTTCAGCAAAGCGGTTCTAAACTAAAAGAACATCTTCAAAGCCCTGAGATTAAAGAGAACTTGACATGTTTGAGAAACTGATAGCATCTGAAGTACAAAGGGTAAGAGATGAGGCTAGAATGATAATGCTGCTAGATCACAAAAGGCCACGTAAGCCACATTAAGGATTCAGGGTGTTACACAGATGGGCTTGGGAGCAACTGACATGTTTTAAGAAGAGATGGGTGCAGAATGGAGAACTGATAAGAGAGAGTCAAGACAGGAGTCAAAGACTAGGTGGAAGGATGTTGCAATCATCCCAGGAAGAGATAACGATGACTATGCTAAGGGAGTAGCAGGGTGAACAGGGAGAAGCAAGGAGAGTTTATGAGGCAGACTAACAGGATTTGGTGGTTGGTATGTTGGAAGAGGTGAGACAAGCGAGGCAAGGATGAGCTGGGTAGATGACGGACTATTCACAAAATAAGGATCCCAGGGGGAAGAGAATACTTGAAAGAGGGAAGATAAGAGTATATTAATAGATATTTTAAGAGGAAACTGTTATGATACATTTCTTAAGTTAGCATTCTATATAAAAAATGTATATTGAAAATGCACTTATGTCTCTGTCATACTATTGTCACACATCAGTAGGGAATATAATAGTAGAGAATTCCTTTTACATAATTTAGTAAAATTTGAAAATAATCTTTCCTCCTTTCCTGAAAATTTATAGATTATTTCTAATCCTCAATTACTACTGTATTGTCCTGGCTCTCCTGGTTTTAAATATATTTTTGATATAATAAAAGAGAAACTAAAAGTCCTAAGTTATCAGACAGAAACAAGTATAAATTGGAAGCTATATATGGACTAAAATTTCCAGGTATTGTATGCTTTTGTTTCATACTTCCAGATTGCTTTGTGCTCCTTTAAAAATATTCTTCTAACAGTTGGTAAAAATGCTCCACGTGGAATACCAACAATTATAGCAGCTGGTGTTTACAGCAAATGACAAGGCTGAATTAAACAATTATTATCTCCATTGCAGGATGGTCTATAAAAACAAAAAAACCCTTTTAAGAAAGAAAGTCAGGAGGGTTTTTTTTTTTTTTTTTTGCGATATGTGGGCCTCTCACTGTCGTGGCCTCTCCCGCTGCCGGATGCGCAAGCTCAGCGCCCATGGCTCACGGGCCCAGCCGCCCCGCGGCACGTGGGATCCTCCCGGACCGGGGCACGAACCCGTATCCCCCGCATCGGCAGGCGGACTCTCAACCACTGCGCCACCAGGGAGGCCCCAGGAGGGTTTTAAAGGGTTTTAAAACCCTCCTGATTTTTAAAGGAGGTCCAACTGAATTTGTGTTCCTATCTGTTTGGAGCTATAGTACTAACCTTGAGATCAAAATAGAATGCTGCTAACATGGAAAAGTGACCTCAAAAATTATGCAAAAGTTTACACAGCTCATAGCAAAACATACTCTGATAATAAATTACAAATTCAATGTGCTAGCTAAATTGGCAAAAGTCTTAGGAATTTTTATATAAGAACTCTAGAAAATTCCTAGCTTTGAAAATCAGTAAGAATTCTTACCCTTTATAATCAAGGAAGGACACCATAAACAATAGAAATCCATTTTAAAAAGAAAAAAAAATCCCAAATTAAATAATTGCTTCTTCATTTATCATAGCTGTGCTTTGCTTATTTGCCCCCGTTTTTGTTTTAAATAGCATCTCATAATATTTATTACCTTTTTAAAGTGAAAGTGGTAGGAAAAAAATAAAGCAAGGAATTCATATTCACTTCCTTCTGGTTGTATGGGAAGTACCTCCAGATACATGAGAATGCTTATTGAATAGTGGAGAATGTATTTTCCTGATCAAAACACCTCAGAAGTATACAAGCACAAGATGCCAAATGCCATGCAGTTTCATATCAGCAGACATAGCAGATTTCCTACTTCTCTAGTCCTATGAAGTATGTATAGCTCAACCATTCGTGTTTACAATTAGTTGGCAATCAAAACTTAATTATGGGTTTGAATATATTAAAGAACAACCAAAGCAGCCAGGAATATAAGATGTAGAAAGAAGAAAAATGCATTGTTGTTATCCTATACTTGCTGCTGCTTCTTCCTCTTGCCTATTTGCTAATTTACAGCTCAGGGCACCAATGTCATAGAAAGTAGTGTTCTGAAGTCTGTGGCAATCTCCCAGGCTAAGAGATAAAAAATTAAGAGTTCAGGACTTCAAAGACAGACACTGCTTAAAGGACCAATATTCTGAAGAAAAGCAAGCCCAACATTTTGCATGCATTTTACACCTAAAATATCTGCCAGCCCCTAAGCTGTGCACTGGTGATAGACAAAAATTAGAGTTCATATCCTGTTAAGGAGGTAGAATCTGGTAAATGCTCTAGGATTTCATTTACTATCCTTAAAATCTTAGGCCCTAGGAGTAACTACAAATTATAATCATACTAGTTTTCACAAATCCTGAAACATAACTTCAGATCAATTCAGTCCCTAATTGAATCAAGGTATCTTCCTGGTACTGTATCTACCACAATAAAATTAAAATCTCTTTGGAGGAAATTAATATCTCCTACAATTTTTCATAGACAATATCCAATATTCAATACAAAATCAACTGGCATACATGTATAAAGAATCAAATGATTAAAGGCCAAGAGCAAAAATAGGCAATGGCAATAAATCAATAATTGAGATTCTGAAGTTATCAAACACAGACTTAAAATAACCATGATTAATATTTTTAAGGAAAGAGGTTTAAAATAAGGTAGAGAATTTCACCAGAGAACCAGAATCTACTAAAAAGGCATCCTATTAAAATTATAGAACTTAAAAATACAATAACCATAATTAAAAATTCAAATTCAAGAAATGGGTTTAATATCATAGATACCAGAATACAAGATTCAGAATAGAGTTTGATAGAAAGTATCCAAATTGGTACCCACTGAGACCAAAAAAAGGAGAAAAAATATAGAAAAGAACATAAGAGACATCTGGGACTTAGAGAAAATATCTAACATATGTGTAACTGAACTTCCTAAAGGAGAAGAGAATAACTGGCCAAAACTTTTACAAAACTAGTAAAAGACACAAGAAATTTAAGAAACTCTTTGTACCCCAAGCAAGAGAACTACAAAGAAAACCATGCTTATATACATCATGATAAAACTACTGAAAGCCAAAAACAAAGAGAAAATCTTAAAAGCACTCAGAGGAAAAAGACACATTATCTTCAAAAGAGTAACAAAAGACCAACAGCTGACTTTTCAGAATTTTCAACAGAAAAATTGGAAACCAGAAGCAAATGAAATGATATTTTTAAAGTGCTGAAAGAAGATAATTGCCAAATCAGGATTCTTTATTTAGGGAAAATAGCCTTCTAAAATGAAGATAAAAAGAAAATGTTTTCAGACAAACAAAAACTTAGAGATTTTGTTGCTGCTATAGAAATATGTAATGGGGTTCTTCGAGCAAAAGGAAAATGATCCCAGATGGAAGGTCAATCATACAAGAAGAAAGAAAGAGCACAACAAAGAATAGATAGATATGTAAACCTAAGTGAATAGTAACTGTGAAAATAATAGATAAAATAAATAAAATAATTTCAAATTACAACTTGCAGTTTGAAAAATACTGCTCCTACCAGACTTTTGAGCCATATATTCTAGCTGTTTGGCTATGATGGAGATAAGCACAGGACACTGGGGAAGGACAGAGCATCTGCCCAGACATCTTGGAGACATAGGAAAGATTTGCCTGAGAAAGTAGTACTGGTGACTCCCCTTAATAAATTCTTTGTTCTTGAAAAAGCAAATAGTCCATGGTTTCTTGAACATAGCTGACTACTTCATCACCAAGGATTTTGCTCATGCTATTCTCTCTGACTAAAATGCAAACATTACCTCTACCTCACCTCCCAATCTCCGTATGTTCAAATCTTTCAGGTTTGAACTTCAGTGCCTCTGTAACTTTTAAGCCTTCCCTGGCCATGCATGACCAACCATCCCTGACACTCACCCCTATCCACACTATAATAATATCTGTCTTTCTTTTATAAAAGGCATGTGTGTTTATGCTGTCTTCCCTATTAAGATTTAGGTTCTTCAAGAATGTACTAACTTTTTCATCATTATTTACCCTCCAATAAATATCTGTTGAATAAATGGATAAAGGATGGATGGACAGATGGATGGAGAAGCCTTTAAGACCATTCTCCAGGTAAGTACAGATTTTGCTCTGATTTGGCACTTGCTTAACTATCAGTCAAGGTGCATCATGCCATTTTCTCTCCATCTCTGCTTTCTTCTCGTTTTAATCACACATTTTTTTGATCACCAAATGCTACAGCAGGAACATATCTAAGCTAGCAAAAACTCTCAGTAACTATTTTTGACCTTGAAGTCAGTTAGAAGGGTGCTATAAAAGGGGAAAGTGATATTGTGATTTGCTGAGGAAGAAATATAAAAGTGTTTTTCAATACATTCAACTGGTTTATAATTTTCAGAGTAAAACATCAGCAAGTACATGCCCTTGAAATCAGTGTTTCTTCATGCTACTTTATGTCTGGATCAGGACAGGGAAAGTAAACAATATTCACAGTAAAATGAAAACAAAATACTGAGTTGTTCTTTTGTGCGATGCACTAGCCTGCACGCAGATAGATGAAGTCTCTAAAAATAATCTATGTTCAGTCATGCACAGATAAAAATTGCCACTAACACCAACAATTTAGAACAGAAACACTGCCTGAACCTTCCCATGCACAATGAAACAAACCTCCTCAACTGAACACATGTAGTGTTCTCAATATTTCTCTGGTAAATATTCAAGCAGATAATCTAGGAAAAGTTAGATTTGTGACACTTGATTTGCTAGTTAAAAGCATTAAAAAAAAGTGCCTGTGACGGGCTTCCCTGGTGGCGCAGCGGTTGAGGGTCCGCCTGCCGATGCAGGGAAAACGGGTTTGTGCCCCGGTCCGGGGAGATCCCACA
>NW_006782029.1:1390115-1419018 GCF_000442215.2 Lipotes vexillifer | reverse complement strand
GTGAGAGGCCCGCGTACCGCAAAAAAAAAAAAAAAAAAAAAAAAAGGGCCTGTGGTTTGGCATTTGTGTATTAAGTGAGTTTTTCTATAGCCTTTAGAAGCAAAAACAACAAGAACAATTCGGCAGAATTGATAATATATCCCACGGACTTCAAGTGCCTTGAGCAGGTGTGACTAAATGCCTACCTACTACCCATTCTCCACTTCTCCCTAACATTCATGATTTTGTTGGAGATCTCAAGGTGCTCAGCTTAAAACAAAACAAAACAAAAAATACAGACATCTCCAGTCTTTCTTGAAGTTGAGGATAGGTCATGTGACATAGGTCTCGTCAATGAAATGTAAGCAGAAGTCAAGAGCAGATTTCTGCAATTTTTTTTCCTGGAATAAACACTACCGTCTTCTTCTGTACTGTCTGGAATATGAACTCAACGGCTAGTGCTGTAGCTGCAACAGCTGTCAGATAACTTGAGGAAAAGGCCGAGAGAATTGCAAAGACCTCTATTCTGATCACTCAACGTGTGGAACCAATGCTAGCAATGCTAGCAATTTCCAAACTAATGTGAGAAAAATAACATGTGTTTTTTAAACCAAAAAATTTAAGGTTTTCAGTTACATTTGGCTGAAATTAAATCCCAGAATTAATCAAGGTGACTTCTTATCAATTTCTACCCACAAAAACCTAGTATATACTGTTTTCTCAACAAAACAGGAATGAATGAATGAGTGAATGAATAAATGAATGAACTAAGCAATCATACTAAGCAATCATTCTACCATTCATGGCAACATGTATTTGAAATGCCTAGAAAAAAGGAAGTGTGAAAAAACAATACCAAATGCTATGGCAAGCAACATTATCCCATTTCAAAATAGACTACTGGCCACCATGAGTCACAGAATACACATGTGGACAAATCAAAAGTGGTCACTGTTCTATCCAAGATCTGCCTGTGAGGCACAGATCCCTGTGACAGCCAGCTTCTTCCATAAGGAGGCACTAAAACTTTGGAATCAGACCTGTTAGAATTAACTGCTTTACAATGATCACCTAGAAATGGAGAGGGCATTAATCCTGCCAGTGGAGAAAATCAGTAGAATCAATCTTAGACCAATGGGGAATGCAGGAGCAGAGGTAATACAATGCGGGGTGGTGGGTGGGCTCTTTCAGGAAGGTCTCCAAGCAATATGCCAAGATTGACAGATAAGGAAATGAATTTTCTCCCCTACTGTATTCAAGAACTTTTTGTGTCAAAGACGTTTGACTCCACTGGTCAATTTTTGACTTCAGAAACATGAAAAGTAGTTCTGCATTATAGAAACTCAGGGACTCCTCTCCACCCTGTTACCTGAAGTGTAGCTCCTGCACCAACAGCATTAGCATCAACTGGGAGCTTGTAGAAATGCAGGTGTTTGGGCCCCAACTTAGACTATTGAATCAAGTGCTTCTTTTGCATATTAAAATTTGAGATATACTCTGCTAGAAGGCTTGCTAAAATATTGTCTGTCTCGATGTTTGAGTAGTTATTTAACTATATTTAAGTCAGTTCAGACAGTAAAAATTCATTTCCCCTTTGGTTGTAAATCCTCTCATTAATAATTTATTCAGGAATTACAACTTCTCTAAGTCCTAGGTATCAAATAATTTTTTAGAATGTTTCTCACATTTTTCTTTTCCATACCATTTTATTAAATGGCTATGTTAAAAAAATAATCTTGAGATAAATTGATCCCTCCCCCCTTCCCCTGGAGGAATCACATTTACTAAATCTAGAAATTGGTCCTTTTAGTAATCCTTTTGTTATTTACTTCAAGGTGAGGTTTTGACTGTGTCATTTAAGAGCCTACAAAGCCCTTGGGAAACTGAATAATCCTGTTCTCCCTTTTGCCAATATACTTTCACTTGTAGGGAAACTCTAAATGAATGGCATGAGGAAAGGCCAAGTGACTTGGCTGGAAGGCAGAAGATTCGTTTTTATGAATCAGACATTCTTACAGAAAATGAATTATACTGAGGTTAGAAAATTAGAACTCTTTCTGCCGACCAGGCCTATTCCAGAAATGATACAACTGTGAGTAAAGTCACTGTCTCTACATTTCTTCAAAGGAAGATGTCAGGGTGGGCACAGGGTGGTTAATTAACCAAGGGCTCATTCCTTCTGCCCACAGATATGCACATTCCTTGGGCAGAGTGGTTGCAGTTTTTAACATTACAGCCAGATGTGCAGAGAAATACAGTTTCTTTATTTTCTCTGTAACCTATTGGATTTTCCTATATATCAGAGGGAGGCTTTAGTTCAACCTCATAAATTAAGTCTGACACAATAAACAGTGTATTAAGTTAAATGCTTAATCCCTTTCAAATAAAAGGCTTGGTCCTGCATGTTCTGCCTCTACCCAGGTCCTCTTCAAGAAGGCCCTGGAAAAATGGATGCATACTTTGTATGGTCCTCTCCTTTCTTTTCTGAGGAGTGGATACTGTCTGGTGTCTCTCAGGAACCACCAGGTGTGACTGGTTCCATCCCTGAGCTTGCAGGCATCTGCTGCTAAACTCTGCAGCAGACATAGCCTGGAGTCCCTCTCTCAGTTTAGTCACATTCTACTATTCTGAATGATCTGGCCCTACCATGGGTCACCCTGGCAAAGCAGAGCCCTCTAAGGCTCTGGCATGTTCTCCATATATGTCTTGGCCTAGTCTACCCAACCCACATTCTCTATCACAGTCACTGGATGTCTTGCCTCAGGGACCTATGGTAGACCCACTACCCACAATTCAGCTTTCTTCAGCATCTGCCAAGGGACATGCAGGTACCCGTTGAGTTCTTTACCTGCCTCCCTTGCTACCATCTGCCAATGAGATATGCCATTGCCCTTGGCCATGATGGAAGTAGATGCTAGCGGGGACAGAATTCTAAAAAGCCGACATAGAGGACAGGTATGGGAAAAACACAAAAGCCTTGTGTTCTGTCTTCTCCCTCTGCTTCTCTCTCCTCTTCTCTCAAATCTCTGGCTTTCCAATTCCTCTAAACCAGTGCTACTCAGATGCCAAGCTATGGACTGTTAATGGCCCACACCAAGATATGCACAGAAATTGAGAGTAAAGTTTCTGACACTCTTAATAGCAATTTGGCAGAGTAATTTTATATCTATTAAATCTAATTAAAATGTAGGGCTTTTTCTATTTGATATTTCTCATAATTCATTTTTATTATGTTTTTTAAAATTATAGGTGGAAGATGTATTGGAAACTTTTAAAATGTGGTTCTTCCTCATGGTGAGTTTGAGAGGTACTAAAACTCATCATATCTACTTTTATGAAGCAAGCTTCATGCCTAGAATCATGGAAAGGGATCCTCTTTATGCTATGTGAGAAATATGAGATGAGTCCACCAGACTTGAGCCTGGATGTGCTAAAGAGATTTATAACATCTTTTTTCTTCACAAAGCCTAGCTTTTGTGCTTGTTTTAATTTGTAGATGCAAACTAAAATCTAATTTGACAGTCAAAGCTGAGCAGATTCCCTGTGTTCTGTTGGGGATGGTGTTCTGACACCCTTCACCTAAAGCACTGAAACCCATTGTTTCAAGGAGTGAGAAACCCCAGAGCAATGTGATCTACAGGATAAGGAGAAGATATATCAAAGGAAATGTTATCCTGAGGTTGCTGATGTAAAAAGGTTGGTTGGAGAATGACTCTATTTCAGGAAAATCTGAAAAGAGTGTTTTTCATAATCTTAAAAAAGCCCAAATAATGCGTCCTATGTGCTCCTGTTCTTTGCAAGAGAAGAAAATCTCCAGCAAACTATCAGCATTCAAGTACACTTTGCAATTGGGTCTCAGTCTTTTCCAGTCTAAAGACCAATGAAAAGAATTTGTAGACCACGTTTGAACAACATAAATTGAATGCTGTTCCCTAGAGAAAGCTTGCACAAGCTGGGATGCCTGAAGCAGTGCTGGCTTTAAGTGGGTATTATTACTATTATTATTTAATTAAGTTTCTGGCTGAGCATGCTGCTGAAAGGATCTCTAAAAACTAACCTAACATCATTACTCTAACAAAGTAAGACCTAAATTGGGAAACTGGAGAAAGCTACAGTGATTTTTCATCATACTGAACTACCTTAGACATAATGTTGAATCTCCTTGGAGTTAGTTTCCAAAATACTGGGTTGGCCAAAAAGTTCATTTGGGTTTTTCCATAAGATCTTAACGGAAAAACCGGAACAAACTTTTTGGCCAACCTAATACAAGTTCCTTTGTCACCACCCAATTGAAGAAAGGCTAAATTGTGCTTGAACATAATTGTCTTGAGATTGTATTATGTCCCACAGCTTCTGTGAGAGTGCCTTTTTTCTCTGCTCCTTACTTCACTCCTTCTTCAAGGACCCAAATTCCTTCAATGTGTCTGCCAGACTTGATCTTAACTCCAATCAAAACGGGGAGGATCTGATGTGATTTATCTACCCAAGTTGATAGATTAACCAATTACACTTTAGGGTGACTGTCAGTCTATTTACTACTCAAGGAGTATTTGCATCTCTACTTTCTGACTTTGGTTATAATTGTAGATGTTGGACAACTGCAAGTCACACTAGGTTTATCTCATTTGAGAAAAAAGAGGCTTTTCTTCAAGGAAAATCTGTAGTCTCCCAGATGGACCTCTGCTTCCTGAGTGGAATCCATGCTTTAAGTGATGCAGGTAAAAGGGCAGTGTCCTTCCTCACCAGCTTCTGGAAACCAGGCATGGCTGTGGCCCTCCTGCCTTTGAAGATGAAATTCCTCATCATAGTTAATATATTAAAATATATTCACATTATATATTAAATATATTATATGTAATTATGTCAACTAAATTCAGTGCAATACACTTTCAAATTTTGTAGGAATTTATTTCATTTGGTAGTTTTATTTTATTTAAATGTTTGTATATACATTATATATAAATATATGTTTTTACTTATTTATTGCAGTTTGGTAGCTTTCTCGTTTTGGTGTCAATTTGTTTTTAGCTCTCAAATATTTGTATTAGTTGTCTTGGCCCAGGTTCCTCAGAAGCAGAATCTGAGATGAGGAATCAGGTATGGGTGTTTTATTATGGAAATACTTCCAGGAGTTGTGAGAAGTAGGTGGGGACAAAACAGGAAAGAGAAAGAAGCCAAGCAGGGGTGTGATTTCAGATGAAATCCCAGCCTCAGCCTGATCCTGTGGGGAGCTCTGGAACATCACACAGCAAGGTTTGTCCTACCTTTTGAGGCAAAGGAGCTGGGCTCCTGATGTGAGGGTAAAACTGGCAGCCAGTGGATAGGAATATTCCCATGCACTTCCCTTACTGGTAAGGCAGCTATGTGCCCAAGGACAGTCCTCTGACAGAACAACAGAGCCTTTAGCAGCAAAGAATACTGTGGCTGGGGGACAGGAGCACAGTGCTGGTGAAACAGATTGGGGAGAGGGGCATCTGGGCAGGAAAAACAGTGTCCAGCACAACAGGCTTTGAAAAGCTCACAAGCACCATGCCTGGAGCACCTAAAAGATAAAATAAGCTTTGAAATCCAGATGGCTTCTGGCATATCATAGGTCTGCCAAGAGGTCTCCCCCTTCCTCTGTCCAATCTAACCCCATCTTTAA
The DNA here is from genome assembly GCF_000442215.2 of Lipotes vexillifer. Taxonomy (NCBI): domain Eukaryota; kingdom Metazoa; phylum Chordata; class Mammalia; order Artiodactyla; family Lipotidae; genus Lipotes; species Lipotes vexillifer. Next base: position 1,413,395 of record NW_006782029.1, on the reverse strand, counting down.
CCCTATCTTTATCTTCTCCTTTCTTCCTTTAGCCCAAGACCTAAGCATTGTTCGTGGTATCTGATATACTTAAGGAATCTGCTATGTCTCCAGAATTAAACAGAGCAGAAGAGTGTTTTAGCATCCTATCTGGTAAAATGAAAGAAACAATTTTTTCAATGATTCACCTATTTTCATTGTTATAATTTCATATTTGCCCATCTTATTTTCTGATCGGTTCTTACTCAACAATGGTGTCCAATATTTAGCCTCGAGTGTTCTCTCTTATTTAATGATCTAAATCCAACTCAAGAGATACAAAGATCCTTTTTACAATATGATGCTTACACTCTAATTGACTTTTTTTTCAAGTATAGTTTTCAGGTACATAGGTAAAGCTTTATACTTCAGAATGTAAAAGAATATAAGAGACTGTTCCATGAAGGAAGGGATACTCTATAGTAAAAACTTTTTGAAAACCCCAGCCCCAGATAGGAATGGTGATCTTGGCAAAAGCACTGCAAGCATGAGAAGCAAATCTGAATCTGGAATTCGTATCTATTCCATGAGGCCATATCTCTGCCTTCTCCAAGTGCCTAGCTATTTTCCCTAGAAATAATGATATACCAGGGGCTTAATGTTGGCCTCTGTGCTACAGCAATGGCCATAGCCAGATCAGCCTTGGTGATGTGAATTCTATGTTGTTGAGGTCATACACAGCCATATTCCTACTATTATAGAAGTTTTGTGGTTCTTCACTCCCACTTTGAGTTGGGAGTTCAAGACTCTAAATGTACTGTTTTCTTTTTATAAGGTCTCTAACACAATCAAGTGCAGTTAACACACTCCATAAGTTTTCTAATCATCATGTAACCTCTACTTGATCACTCAGAACCTTATTCTCCATCAGCTCACCATCTCACACTGTCACCAGTTATAATTCAAGGAATCATGACACTATTACATGCCACCCATTACCAGGGTTCAATTTCTACTTAACAAGGAGGTCATTCATGTGTTCATAAAATATGTGAGCAACCCTAGTTTTAGAGTCCCCTCCAGAAGGTCTGTTTTCTGAGTTCTAGCAAAAGAACAAGGCACAAAGCAGGGCAAAGAAGATGGATAATGAAGTTGGGGGGACAGAAAGCATTGATGAGATAGGATGCTTAAAAAGGGTCTATAACCCAAAACAGGGATTATCACTACCTTTATTTCAAGAACTCCTTTATGCAGCTGTATTAAGCTTTGCAAAAGTTAAAGAAGATAAATACTAAAATCCATGGAAACCTAACCCTTTGAAAACTTATTTATATTAAGGACTTTTAATTTGTTCGGTCATATATATGTTCTTTTGAACCTCTGCTTCTTTTTTGCTACAGTTGTAGCTTTGGGCCTGTATTTCATCAATATCGTATCAATCTGATGTAATGTTTGGTTTCACCACTAGATTAATAGCCCCATAGAGCCACCACTGCAGAAGTCTCTGCAGAAGTCTCAGGTGTTAGTACCCATGACCACAAAAATTGCATACGCAGGAGCTATTTATTTGAGGCTCTAGGACAATCTTCACACAAATATCTAATCCATTAGTTTTCTCAAAATTGTTTTCCACCATGTTGTGGGATGCTGCTTGGCCTAACATGACGGGGCATGACATAATAGGTGTCAGGACAATCAGGAAAATGTAGGAGGAAATTTGTCAATGTCAAAAAAAAAAAAAAAAAAAACCATAAAGATTTCTGCCAGATCCTTCATTTCAGACTTGCTGGAAACTCAAAGCTACCATCATGGGCTTTGGTAGTCATAGCAAACTTTGAGTGGTGCTAAGAAACCTTTGACATGTGTGAACTGGAAGCCTGTATTGCTTCTAATTCAGCATAACTTCTTGAGCTGCTTGGCATGTTTGTTAGGGATTATGAAGCACAAAAGCTCATGTCTTTTTTAAAAGAGAAATGAGCCTATTTAGTGATTGTGACAACTTACAAGATTTAGAAGCCTGGCATTTAGCAGTCATTGGCCAAAGCTCACAGCTCAGGGCCTTGGAAGGTGGGAGTAGAGATTTCAGAGCCCAAGTGTTCCCATGATGCTAACATGCAGACCTCTACTTAGGGAAATCACAGTTCTACTCTACTCACATGCCATTGCCTTGCTGGGGATGGTTCCTTCTTGGCTCCTCTAGATCAGGATTAGATGCCAGTGTTTAGCACCACCTAGAAATCCACAGTATAACTGGTCAGTTGACATGATTAGTGAAAAAAAAAATGTTCTCCAAAAACAGGGATATGGCTCAGTTCTTCTAAATTTTGAACTTGCTATCTTTCATGACCCTAATTAAAGCTATAACCCAACCATCCAATTCACAAATCAATTGCACAGATAGGGCATAAGTGTGCAGTTGGAGGAGTATAAGTCCTCCACAAAGTGTTCCCTACTATAAAACACTGCATACCATACCGGGCCTTACCATTCCATATTACATTCTGTCAAATTTCCTGGCTAGTCAAGGGAAGAGGGGAGGAAGGTACAGCTTTAATCACTAGCTTGGCTTTACCCCCAAACTGATAATCCCTGAGGTGTCTTAATCGCAGTCAGATATAACTTTTGCCTGGAAAGCATTCAATTTCACAAGCATTTGTTGAGAACCTACTATACATCCAGCACTATTCTAGGCACTGTAGATACAACAATGAACATAAACTCCTACCCTCCTGAAGCCTACATTCCAGAGGAAGGAGATATATTTAAAAATAGACTCTGGGAGATTCAAGATGGCGGACGAGTAAGAAGTGGAGATCACCTTCCTCCCCACAAACACATCAGAGATACATCTACACATGGAACAACTTCTGCAGAACCCCCACTGAACGCTGGCAGAAGACCTCAGACCTCCCAAAAGGCAAGAAACTCCCCACGTACCTACGGGCAAGAGAAAAAAGAAAAAACAGAGACAAACAAGTAGGGACAGGACCTGCACTACTGAGAGGGAGCTGTGAAGGAGGAAAAGTTTCCACACACTAGGAAGCCCCTTCGCAGGCGGAGACTGCGGGTGGCGGAGGGAGGGAGCTTTGGAGCCACAGAGGAGAGCGCAGCAACAGGGGTGCGGAGGGCAAAGCAGAGAGATTCCCGCACAGAGGATCGGTGCCAACCAGCACTCACCAGCCTGAGAGGCTTGTCTGCTCACCCGCCGGGACAGGCCGGGGCTGGGAGCTGAGGCTCAGGCTTCGGAGGTTGGATCCCAGGGAGAGTACTGGGGTTGGCTGTGTGAACACAGACTGAAGGGGGCTAGTGCGCCACAGCTAGCCAGGAGGGGGTCCGGAAAAAAGTCTGGAGCTGCCGAAGACGAAAGACACTTTTTCTGGCCTGTTTCCTGGTGCGCGAGGAGAGGGGATTAAGAGCGCCGCTTAAAGGAGCTTCAGAAACGGGCGCGAGCTGAGGCTATCAGCGCGGACCGCAGAGACGGGCATGAGACGCTCAGGCTGCTGCTGCCGCCACCAAGAAGCCTGTGTGCAAGCACAGGTCACGGTCCACACCTCCCCTCCCGGAAGGCTGTGCAGCCTGCCACTGCCAGGGTCCCGTCATCCACGGAGAACTTCCCCGGGAGAACACACGGCGCGCCTCACGCCGGCGTGACGGTGCAACGTCACGCCGGCGCAACGTCACGCCGGCCTCTGACGCCTGCAGGCTAGCCCCGCATCCATATCCCTCCCTCCCACCTCCCTGAGTGAGCCAGAGCCCCCGAAGCTGCTGCTCCTTTAACCCTGTCCTGTCTGAGCGAAGAACAGTCGCCCTCAGGCGACCTACATGCAGAGGCGGGTCCAAATCCAAAGCTGAGAAAACAAAGAAGAGAAAGGGAGATCTCTCCCAGCAGCCTCAGGAGCAGCGGATTAAATCTCCACAATCAACTTGATGTACCCTGCACCTGTGGAATACCTGCATAGACAACGAATCATCCCAAATTGAGGAGGTGGTTTTGGGAGCAACGATATATATTTTTTTTCCTTTTTCTCTTTTTGTGAGTGGCTATGTGTATGCTTCTGTGTGTGATTTTGTCTGTAGAGATTTGCTTTTACCATTTGTCCTAGGGTTCTGTCTGTCCGTTTTTTTTGTTGTTTTTTTTTAGTATAGTTTTTTTTTTTTACATCTTTATTGGAGTATAATTGCTTTACAATGGTGTGTTACTTTCTGCTTTATAACGAAGTGAATCAGTTATACATATACATATGTTCCCATATCTTTTCCCTCTTGCGTCCCCCTCCCGCCCAGCCTCCCTATCCCACCCCTCCAGGCGGTCACAAAGCACCGAGCTGATCTCCCTGTGCTATGCGGCTGCTTCCCAATAGCTATCTATTTAATAGTATAGATTTTAGCACTTGTTATCATTGGTGGATTTGTTTTATGATTTGGTTGTGCTCTTCTTTCTTCTTTTTTATTACTTAAAAAAAATTTTTAATAATTATTTTTTATTTTAATAACTTTATATTTTTTTTCATTCTTTCTTTCTTTCTCCCTTTTATTCTGAGCTGTGTGGATGACAGGGTCCTGGTGCTCTGGCTGGGCCTCAGGCCTGTGCCTCTGAGGCGGGAGAGCCGAGTTCAGGGCATTGATCCACCAGAGACCTCCCAGCTCCACATAATATCAAATGGAGAAAATCTCCCACAGATCTCCATCTCAACGCCAAGACCCAGCTCCACTCAACAACCAGCAAGCTACAGTGCTAGACACCCTATGCCAAACAACTAGCAAGACAGGAACACAACCCCACCCATTAGCAGAGAGGCTGCCTAAAATCATAATAAGGTCACAGACACCACAAAACACACCACCGGACACGGACCTCTCCACGAGAAAGACAAGATCCAGCCTCATCCACCAGAACACAGGCAGTAGTCCCCTCCACCAGGAAGCCTACACAACCCACTGAACCAACATTACCCACTGGGGGCAGACACCAAAAACAATAGGAACTATGAACATGCAGCCTGCAAAAAGGAGACCCCAAACACAGTACATTAAGCAAAATGAGAAGACAGAGAAACACACAGCAGATGAAGGAGCAAGGTGAAAACCTACCAGACCAAACAAATGAAGAGGAAACAGGCAGTCTACCTGTAAAAGAATTCAGAATAATGATAGTAAAGATGATCCAAAATCTTGGAAATAGAATGGAGACAATATAAGAAACGTTTAATAAGGACCTGAAACAACAAAAGAGCAAACAAACAATGATGAACAACACAATAAATGAAATTAAAAATTCTCTAGAAGGAATCAATAGCAGAAGAACGGATAAGTGACCTGGAAGATAAAATAGTGAAAATAACTACTGCAGAGCAAAATAAAGAAAAAAGAATGAAAAGAATAGAGGACAGTCTCAGGGACCTCTGGGGCAACATTAAATCCACCAACATTCGAAATATAGGGGTCTCAGAAGAAGCAGAGAAAAAGAAAGAGACTGAGAAAATATTTGAAGAGATTATAGTTCAAAACTACCCTAATATGGGAAAGGAAATAGTTAATCAAGTCCAGGAAGCACAGAGAGTCCCATACAGGATAAATCCAAGGAGAAACATGCCAAGAAACATATTACTCAAACTACCAAAAATTAAATACAAAGAAAAAATATTAAAAGCAGCAAGGGAAAAACAACAAGTAACATACAAAGGTATCCCCATAAGGTTAACAGCTGATCTTTCAGCAGAAATTCTGCAAGCCAGAAGGGAGTGGCAGGACATATTTAAAGTGCTGAAGGGGAAAAACCTACAACCAAGATTACTCTACCCAGCAAGGATCTCATTCAGATTTGATGGAGAAATTAAAAGCTTTACAGACAAGCAAAACCTGAGAGAATTCAGCACCACCAAACTAGCTTTACAACAAATGCTAAAGGAACTTCACTAGGCAGGAAACACAAAGAAGGAAAAGACTTACAATAACAAACCCAAAACAATTAAGAAACTGGTAATAGGAACATACATATTGATAATTACCTTAAATGTAAATGGATTAAATGCTTCAACCAAAAGGCATAGACTGGCTGAATGGACACAAAAAGAAGACCCATATATATGCTGTCTACAAGAGACCCATTTCAGACCTAGGGACACATATAGACTGGAAGTGAGGGGATGGAAAAAGATATTCCATGCAACTGGAAATCCAAAGAAAGCTGGAGTGGCAATTCTCATATCAGACAAAATAGACTTTAAAATAAAGACTATTAGAAGAGACAAAGAAGGACACTATATAATGATCCAGGGATCAATCCAAGAAGAAGATATAACAATTGTAAATATTTATGCACCCAATATAGGAGCATCTCAATACATAAGACAAATGCTAACAGCCATAAAAGGGGAAATCGACAGTAACACAATCATAGTAGGGGACTTTAACACCACACTTTCACCAATGGACAGATCATCCAAAATGAAAAAAAATAAGGAAACACAAGTTTTAAATGATACATTAAACAAGATGAACTTAATTTATAGGACATTCCACCCAAAAACAACAGAATACATTCTTCTCAATTGCTCATGGAACATTCTCCAGGATAGATCATATCTTGGGAAACAAATCAAGCCTTTGTAAATTTAAGAAAATTGAAATGGTATCAAGTACCTTTTCCGACCACAAGACTATGAGACTGTATATCAATTACAGGACAATATCTGTAAAAAATACAAACACATGGAGGCTAAACAATACACTACTTAATAACCAAGAGATCACTGAAGAAATCAAAGAGGAAATCAAAAAATACCTAGAAACAACTGACAATGAAAACACAATGACCCAAAACCTATGGGATGCAGCAAAAGCAGTTCTAAGAGGAAAGGTTATACCAATACAATCCTACCTTAAGAAACAAGAAACATCTCAAATAAACAACCTAACCTTACACCTTAAGCAATTAGAGAAAGAAGAAAAAAAACCCAAAGTTAGCAGAAGGAAAAAAATCATAAAGATCAGATCAGAAATAAATGAAAAAGAAATGAAGGAAACAATAGCAAAGGTCAATAAAACTAAAAGCTGGTTCTTTGAGGAGATAAACAAAATTGATAAACCATTAGCCAGACTCATCAAGAAAAAAAGAAGACTCAAATCAATATAATTAGAAATCAAAAAGGAGAAGTAACAACTGACACTGCAGAAATACAAAGGGTCATGAGAGATTACTACAAGCAACTACATACCAATAAAACGGACAACCTGGAAGAAATGGACAAATTCTTAGAAAAGTATAACCTTCCGAGACTGAACCAGGAAGAAATAGAAATATAAACAGACCAATCACAAGCACTGAATGGGAGCCTGTGATTAAAAATATTCCAACAGGGCTTCCCTGGTGGCGCAGTGGTTGAGAGTCCACCTGCTGATGCAGGGGACACGGGTTTGTGCCCTGGTCCGGGAAGATCCCACATGCCATGGAGCGGCTAGGCCCGTGAGCCATGGCAGCTGAGTCTGCACATCCGGAGCCTGTGCTCCGCAATGGGAGAGGCTACAACAGTGAGAGACCTGTGTACCAAAAAAAAAAAAAAAAAAAAAAAAAAATCTTCCAACAAACAAAAGTCAAGGACCAGACAGCTTCACAGGTGAATTCTGTCAAACATTTAGAGATGAGCTAACACCTATCCTTCTCAAACTCTTTCAAAATATAGCAGAGGGAGAAACATTCCCAAACTCATTCTATGAGACCACCATCACCCTGATACGAAAACCATATAAAAATGTCAAAAAGAAAGAAAACTAGAGGCCAATATCACTAATGAATATAGATGCAAAAATCCTCAACAAAATGGGCTTCCCTGGTGGCGCAGTGGTTGAGAATCTGCCTGCCAATGCAGATGACACAGGTTCGAGCCCTGGTCTGGGAAGATCCCACATGCCATGGAGCAACTGGGCCCGTGAGCCACAATTACTGAGCCTGCGCGTCTGGAGCCTGTGCTCCGCAACAACAGAGGCCGCGATAGTGAGAGGCCTGCGCACCGCGATGAAGAGTGACCCCCACTTGCCACAACTAGAGAAAGCCCATGCACAGAAATGAAGACCCAACACAGCCATAAATAAATAAATACATTGTGTATTATTTATAAAAAAAAAAAAAAATCCTCAACAAAATACTAGCCAACAGAATCCAACAGCACATTAAAAGGATCATACACCATGATCAAGTGGGGTTTATGCCAGGAATGCAAGGATTCTTCAATATACACAAATCAATCAATGTGATACACCATATTAACAAACTGAATGAGAAAAACCATATGATAATCTCAATAGATGCAGAAAAAGCTTTTGACAAAATTCAACACCCATTTATGATAAAAGCCCTGCAGAAAGTAGGCATAGAAGGAACTTACCTCAACATAATAAAGGCCATATATGACAAACCCACAGCCAACATTGTTCTCTATGGTGAAAAACTGAAACCGTTTCCATTAAGATCAGGAACAAGACAAGGTTGCCCACTCTCACCACTCTTATTCAACATAGTTTTGCAAGTTTTAGCCACAGCAATCAGAGAAGAAAAAGAAAGCAAAGGAATCCAATTCGGAAAAGAAGAAGTAAAGTTGTTACTGTTTGCAGATGACATGATACTACACATAGAGAATCCTAAAGATGCTACCAGAAAACTACTAGAGCTAATCAATGAATTTGGTAAAGTATCAGGATACAAAATTAATGCACAGAAGTCTACTGCATTCCTATACACCAATGATGAAAAATCTGAAAGAGAAATTAAGGAAACACTCCCATTTACCACTGCAACAAAAAGAATAAAATACCTAGGAATAAACCTACCCAAGGAGACAAAAGACCTGTATGCAGAAAACTATAAGACACTGATGAAAAAAATTAAAGAGGATACAAACAGATGGAGAGATATACCATGTTCTTGGATTGGAAGAATCAACATTGTGAAAATGACTCTACTACCCAATGCAATCTACAGATTCAATGCAATCCCTATCAAACTACCAATGTCATTTTTCACAGAACTAGAACAAAAAAATTCACAATTTGTATCAAAACACAAAAGACCCCAAATAGCCAAAGCAATCTTGAGAAAGAAAAACAGAGCTGGAGGAATCAGGCTCCCTGACTTCAGACTATACTACAAAGCTACAGTAATCAAGACAGTATGGTACTGGCACAAAAACAGAAATATAGATCAATGGAACAGGATAAAAGCCCAGAGATAAACCCACACACATATGGTCACTTTATTTTTGATAAAGGAGGCAAGAATATAGTGTGGAGAAAAGACAGCCTCTTCAATAAGTGCTGCTGGGAAAACTGGACAGGTACATGTAAAAGTATGAGATTAGAACACTCCCTAACACCATACACAAAAATAAGCTCAAAATGGATTAAAGACCTAAATGTAAGGCCAGGCAGTATAAAACTCTTAGAGGAAAACATAGGCAGAACACTCTATGACATAAATCACATCAAGATCCTTTTTTGAACCACCTTCTAGAGAAATGGAAATAAAAAGAAAAATAAACAAATGGGACCTAATGAAACTTCAAAGCTTTTGCACAGCAAAGGAAACCATAAACAAGACCAAAAGACAACCCTCAGAATGGGAGAAAATATTTGCAAATGAAGCAACTGACAAAGGATTAATCTCCAAAATATACAAGTAGCACATGCAGCTCGATATCAAAAAAACAACTCCATTGAAAAATGGGCAGAAGACCTAAACAGACATTTCTCCAAAGAAGATATACAAACAGCCAACAAACACATGAAAGAGTGCTCAACATCACTAATCATTAGAAAAATGAAAATCAAAACAATGAAGTATTACCTCACACCAGTCCAAATGGCCATCATCAAAAAATCTACAAACAATAAATGCTGGAGAGGGTGTGGAGAAAAGGGAATCTTCTTGCACTGTTGGTGGGAATGTAAATTGATACAGTCTCTATGGAGAACAGTATGGAGGTTCCTTAAAAAACTACAAATAGAACTACCATACAACCCAGCAATCCCACTACTGGGCATATACCCTGAGAAAACCATAATTCAAACAGTGTCATGTACCACAGTGTTCATTGCAGCTCTATTTACAATAGCCAGGACATGGAAGCAACCTAAGTGTCCATCAACAGATGAATGGATAAAGAAGATGTGGCACATATATATAATGGAATATTACTCAGCCATAAAGAGAAATGAAATTGAGTTATTTGTAGTGAGGTGGGTGGACCTAGAGTCTGTCATACAGAGTGAAGTAAGTCAGAAAGAGACAAACAAATACCATATGCTAACACATATATATGGAATCCAAAAAAAAGATCAGGAAGAACCTAGGGGCAGGACGGGAATAAAGATGCAGACCTACTAGAGAATGGACTTGAGGACATGGGGAGGGGGAAGGGTAAGCTGGGACAAAGTAAGAGAGTGGCATGGACATATATACACTACCATTTGTAAAACCGACAGCTAGTGGTAAGTAGCTGCATAGCACAGGGAGGTCAGCTCTGTGCTTTGTGACCACCTAGAGGGGTAGGATAGGGAGTGTGGGAGGGAGGGAGATGCAAGAGGGAAGAGATATGGGGATATATGTATTTGTATAGCTGATTCACTTTGTTATAAAGCAGAAACTTACACACCATTGTAATGTAATTATACTGCAATAAAGATGTTAAAAAATAAATAAATAAATACATAAAATGTATAAGGTATGTAAAATGATTGAGAGTAACAGAAATAAAGTAGGAAGAGGGGTGTCAGAGAAGAAGGCAGGGTCAGTTTTAAATAAGGTAGTCAAGGAAGGCTTTGCAGAAGAGAAGTCAACATTTGAGCAAGGACCTGGAAAAGGTGAATGTGAGGACACATGGAATCAGGGGAGGCCGGTTTGACTGGAGCAGAGAGATGAGCTCAGAGAAAAAGAGAGGAGCCATGGTGCGGGGCATTGCAAGCCCCTATGGCTTTTACCCTGTGTAGCAATGAGAAACCATTGGAGGATTTTGAGCACAACTAATGACTCTTAAAAATATATGGGGAATTCCCTGGCAGTCCAGTGCTTGGGACTCCGCTCTTTCACTGCTGGGGGCCTGGGTTTGATCCCTGGTCAGGGAACTAAGATACCGTAAGCCACATGGTGCAGCCAAAAAAAAATATATATATATATATATAGTGTGTGTGTGTGTGTGTGTGTGTGTGTGTGATCACTCTGTTAGACTCTCTCTGGCTGCTTTGTTGGAGCTGACGGCAGGGGAGCAAAGGTGGAAGCAGGGAACCTAGTCCAGAGGTCATTGCACTGATCCAAATGAGAGGTGATGATGGCTTGGGCCAGGGTAAAAGCAGTGGGAGTGGTGAGAAATGGTCAGATTTCTAATATATTTTGCAGCTAACACTGACAGGATTTGCTGATGAATAGGATATGGAGTGGGAGAAAATAAGGAGTCAAGCTGGATATCAGTGAGCAGCTGGAAGGCTGGACTTTAATGTGTAACAATAGAATCACCTGGCAAAGAAACCAAGCCAGGTACAAGCTGGATTTATATGTTTAATGCCTACAGGCAAAAGGAAGCTAATGTGTGGCTATTTTCTTATGTCTTTCATAAATCAGCATGAATTAACTACTGAGGTGTGTCATTTAAAGGACAGGATATGGTCTGCACACATTTAAGTTTCATAATGGTAAATACAATACTATTCCTGTCTCGTTAATAGGGAGTTGACATCACCCTCAGTCAGCCTGTGGTTGAGTCTTGCAGGGAGAATGCTACCGAGTTTTCCAAGCCTTAAGAAAATAATGTGGGCTTTTACCTAATCTAAAATCACGATCTATGAAAGAGAAAATGCAAGCTTGGATGTGGGAACATAAATGAAATAATATAGCAGAATACTATAAAGTTGAAGACAGCACCAAAGTACGTTTATCCTACTGAAAATTTCAGTCATAATTTCTTTGACATTGTATTTTCTTTTCTTCCCCATAGTTCTTAGCACTTTTTTGCCTTCAAAATTTGGGTAAGGTAACAAAAATTTGTTTTAAAAAATTGGGCAAAAGTAACAAAATATATAAATTGTTATCCTTTGTTCAAGAATTAGACCATACTTTCCAAAGACAATCCCAATTTTTAATTTGATTTTCAAGAAAATAAAATCTAGGGGTACGTCAAGAATCACCATTTTGGAGACTTCCCTGGTGGCACAGCGGTTAAGAATCCGCCTGCCAATACAGGGGACACAGATTCCAGCCCTGGTTCGGGAAGATCCCACATGCCATGGAGCAACGAAGCCCATGTACCACAACTACTGAGCCCGCATGCTGCAACTATGGAAGCCCACGCACCTACAGCCCATACTCTACAGCAAGAGAAGCCATCACAATGAGAAGCCCACGCACTGCAACGAAGAGTAGCCCCTTTTTGCCATAACTAGAGAAAGCCTGTGCACAGCAACAAAGACCCAACACAGCCAAAAATTTTTAAAAAAAGAAGAGTCACCATTTTGGTTTACTATTTTCATGCCCTCAGTCAGTTTCTTGCTGTGAATATCTGACGCAGTACTTTTGAAGTCATGTGGAAGAGGTTTTGAAAGTGGAAAAAACCCAGGCCCTGGAGCAAAACAGACTGTGGAAGTATGACCATGGGGAAGTGATTAAAATCTCTAATTCTCAATTTCTGTAAAATATAATAATGGATAATATTAATGGATAATAATATTTGATAGGGTTGTTGTAAAGTTCAAATTAATTAACATGTATAAAGCACCTATGTAAAAAATATGGATTTAATAGGAACAATTATTACTGTCAGCATTTTCGGTAAATATAAAAACAAAACCTCAGTGAGCATGGCCACGTTTTTGGAGAAACACAATTTTGAGATTAGCACAAGTTAATATAAAGATATTTTTCTCTTTCATAAAATAAGTCCTGTCTTTCAAGGACAAATGAGTGACCACTATTCTATATCTCTTGTTTTTCCCCTCATTTTTATGAGTCATAAAGGGCATGGTATGTTTCACATACATGACCTGTATTTTATTTGCTAGTTCATGATTTCAAACACAAAAGTCTAGTGGCCACTAATCATTTGTTCAAGCTCTTCAATTTCACAATCTCAAAATATCATTAAAAAATAAGCTGGGGATTTCCCTGGTGGTGCAGTGGTTAAGAATCCGCCTGCCAATACAGGGAACATAGGTTCGAGCCCTGGTCCGGGAAGATCCCACATGCCGTGGAGCAACTAAGCCCATGAGCCACAACTACTGAGACTGTGTGCCACAACTACTGAAGCCCATGCGCCTAGAGCCTCTGCTCTACAACGAGAAGCCACCGCAATGAGAAGCCTGCGCACCGTAATGGAGTAGCCCCCGCTCGCTGCAAATAGAGAAAGCCCATGTGCAGCAACAAAGACCCAACACAGCCAAAAATTTTAAAATTTTAAAAATTTAGGGGCTTCCCTGGTGGCGCAGTGGTTGAGAGTCCGCCTGCCGATGCAGGGGACACGAGTTCGTGCCCCGGTCCGGGAAGATCCCACATGCCGCGGAGCGGCTGGGCCCGTGAGCCATGGCCGCTGAGCCTGTGCGTCTGGAGCCTGTGCTCCGCAGCGGAAGAGGCCACAGCAGTGAGAGGCCCGCGTACCGCAAAAAATAAAAAATAAAAAAGCTGGTGATTCTATAATACTCAAGAGAAAGTTTCTAAAAACTCCATTCTTGGGCTTCCCTGGTGGCGCAGTGGTTGAGAGTCCACCTGCCGATGCAGGGGACACGAGTTTGTGCCCCGGTCCGGGAGGATCCCACATGCCGTGGAGCGGCTGGGCCCGTGAGCCATGGCCGCTGAGCCTGCGCGTCGGGACCCTGGGGTCCGCAACGGGAGAGGCCACAACAGTGAGAGGCCCGCGTACCGCAAAAACAAAAAAAAAACAAAAACGAACAAACAAACAAAACACTCCATTCTTCCCTAATCAAAGAAAGAGGGTGGTGAACATTGATTGTTTTACCTTGCTCAGCATACCTTGCCTATATCTTTCTACAAACAGGATCCACCTGCCTCACTGATTGGAGGGATGGGTACTTACAAACTGGTGAGTTAAACTCATTCCCCAGAATTTTTCAAAAGTTTTAAAAATTGGGATGAGGTATATTTAAGCTGAAATTGAGAGGCAGGGCTCACATTCACTGTGTAGGCCAGTGATTCTCAAAGTGTGGTCTCTGGACCAGCAGCATCATATGGAAACATAAAAAATGCAAATTCTTGGACCTCACTTAAAACCAACTGAATCAGAAACCCTAGAGATGGAGTTCAGGAATCTGTTTTAACAAGCCTTCCAGATGATACTGATGCACCCTTAGCCTTGAAAAACACTGGTGTGAGTTAACCCTAAGTCATGAGTCTGTCATATGAAATTACTCTGAAGGAAGAAAAGAATGGAACCTGTGGTATCTCCAAATATATGTAACTATACCATAACAGAGTCTTGGACTACTTGCCTATATATTTGTATTATTAAACTAAGAAGGAAAATGTTTTGAATGTATGTTAGTTTCTGATTTTAAAGACCTTGGCTTTAAATTTTAAATGAAATTTATTAGCTGTGTCTGAAACTTCTATCTACTCAATCCTCCCTTAATTGAATTTGTTACAGATTTAGATTTTGCCTATATTTATAACAGCTGTGCACAGTCCAGCAAACCATAGCCTATACAGTAAGTTCAAATCCAAACTCTCATGTACGGGCTTCCCTGGTGGCGCGGTGCTTGGGAGTCCGCCTGCCGATGCAGGAGACGCGGGTTCGTGCCCCGTTTCGGGAGGATCCCACGTGCCGCGGAGCGGCTGGGCCCGTGAGCCATGGCCGCTGAGCCTGCGCGTCCGGAGCCTGTGCTCCGCAAAAAAAAAAAAAAAAAAAAAAAAAAAAAGCAAAAAAAAAAAAAAAAAAAAAAAAACTCTCATGTAAGTGTCCCTCTGCACTGTGACTTTTAATCAGGAAGTCATAAAACAACTATTTTTTAAATAATAATGTTATGTGTTAGATGTGCCAAGAGATGCTGTGGCCTGTCAGTGTGCTTCTTTCTGAGGCCTTGAACTCAAATGTTCAAGCAGTTAACAAATTACTGAAGCATGCCATGTGTGAAAAGATAGGGAGTGGTGAGGACTGCAGCAAACTGCAGCATGCCTATATGCCTTGAATTTAAAAAATTATGAAAACACTGTGCAGGCTAAATAAAACATGTCAGTTATTGGATTCAAGTTTTATGAACTTTGGTCTATTCCTACTACAGTCCTATATTGCACACTTGTGGATTTAGGGGTAGAATGAGCCCAGACCAATCAAAAAGCAGCAAAGGACGACTCTGTGGAAAACAAGTGTGTTTCTTAACTTCCTCTTACCTAGGTCAACCTTATCTAAGAAGCAGGCTCAGTGTCTAGAGGAAATCTTTTTTTTAAAGCACTTTTATTGAGATGTAATTCACATACCATATGTTATAGGCTGAGCTGTATTCCCTCAAAATACATATGTTGAAGTCCTAACCTCCGTGTCCCAGAATGTGACCATATCTGGAAATAGGATCTTTATCGAGGTAATTAAGCTAAAATGAGGTCATTACACTGGGTCCTAACCCAATGACTAGTGTCCTGATAAGAAGAGATAATGTGGACACAGATATAAACAGAGAGAAGAACATATAAAGACACCACAATAGAAGACAGTGATCTACAAGTCAAAGGGAGAGGTGTGGAACAGATCTTTCCCTCATGATTTTCAGAAAGAACCAACCCTACTAATACCTGGATCTTGGAGTTCTAGACTTCAGAACTGTGAGAAAATAAATTGCTGTTGTTTAATCTACCCAGTCTATGGTATTTTGTTATGGTAGCCCTAGCAAATTACTACATCATACAATTCACCCATTTAAATGGATTTTAGCATATTCAAAAATATGTGCAACCATCGCCACAGCAATTTAAAATTTTTTTCAAAAAACTATCAACACTCTATCACTCTATCCCTCTAGTACTAATCTACTTTCTATCTCTATAGATCTGCCTATTCTGAACATTTCAAATAAATGGAATCGTATGTGTGGTGTTTTGTAACTGGCTTCTTTCATTTTAAATGTTTTCAAGATTCATCATTGTGCATCAGTAATGCATTCCTTTTTATGGCCAAATGATACTCCATTACATGGATATACCACATTTGTTTATCCATGAACCAGCTGATGGACATTTGGGTTGTTTCCACCTTTGGGGGTATTAGGAATAATGCAGCTGTAAACATTTGTGTAGAAACAAATTTTGTAAAGGGAAAAACCTTGTGTTTGGGGGGAGCTGAAACTTGTTCTAAATGGACAAAAACTTCTCACTATTCCCTTGAGTTGATTTCTGGCAAATTTCCACCTTTCTTATTTTCTCTCAGGCCTGCCCATCATTCTTATTTTAAACAAACTATCATCATCCACTCTCACAGGCTGATTCATGGTCGATTTGTTCAACAATTGCATGGCATCCAGTTTACTGAAGAATATACAGGACCCTCAGGGGAGAATGAAAGTGTCATTGTAAATGGAGCATCAGGACCATTAGAAGCTCAGCCTGGGAAAAGACATGTGGGTGAGTGAGTGGGTGGGTATGGAGCTATATTTGTGTTCAGAAGCATTAGAAGTCTCCCCAGGTGTGGAAGGGCCCAGCCAAATCATGTTAGACTGAAATGCAGTCGTTGAAGCTCTGCCAGAAAAGGAGAGGCATTTGAGTTAGATGAGTTGCACCTGGCTCATTAGCTCATCAGGCTGTTCTTCAGTGCTCACATAAAGATGTAATTTATCAGAATCCTATTTAACCATTAGTTGTAATATGAGCCAATAAGCAGTGGGGAAGTCACAGGATCTTAATTGTTGCTAAATTATATCATGGAGAGCCTGAAAGAAAAAATTTATGGGAACACTGATGGAACAGGTCACCAAGTCCCTCTTTTGACTAAAGTTCCCCTTTTTTTGGCATGGGATTTTTGTGTGTGTGTGTGGTACGCGGGCCTCTCACTGTTGTGGCCTCTCCCGTTGTGGAGCACAGGCTCCGAACGCGCAGGCTCAGCGGCCGTGGCTCACGGGCCTAGCCGCTCTGCGGCATGTGGGATCTTCCCGGAACGGGGCACGATCTCGTGTCCGCTGAATCGGCAGGTGGATTCTCAACCACTGCGCCACCAGGGAAGCCCCACAGTTTTTAAAATACGGGAATTCTCACAGTAACAGTATACAAGTGGGAGTGTACATTGTGTCTCTATGGCAGGCTTGTGAGAATAATGGTCTCGCAATGTTGGTTCAGCAACTATGTAATAAGCAGAGCACTTACTATGTGCTAGACATCACGCTACATGCCAGATGTGCTGCTGTGAAATAAGATAAGCATGGTCTTTGCCTCACACTGTCCCAGACAAGGTTATTCACTGATTTGTGGATTAGTGGATTGTTCCTGACACATCTACTGGATATTTTAGTCCTGTAGAATCTGGTTAGATAAATAATATCTCTCTTATGCCTTTGAATATTCTTAGATTCTTAAATATCAGTCTCACAACTGAGCACCTATATTTGCCAGACACTATGCTAGGCACAGCAAGTTCAAGAATAACTAAAATATATGGTCCTTGCCTTCAAAGAACCAACAATCTAGGATGTGCTTATACATGTGCAATACCATAAACCATAGGATGTACATACGCCATATACATGATGGAAGATTCTAGAACAGAGGCATAAAAAAGTGGGAGCACAGAAGTCCTCATTCTTTCAAAGAATATGGTTGGTGGTTGTGCACAGGAAAAGGGCTGGGGAGTTTTCACAGAGAAAGTGAGCTTTGAGCCAGCTCTTATGGGTTAAAAGCATTTGGGCAGATAGTGAAGGAAGTTAAGGGAATTCTACTTGGAGGGAGTAGCCTGAGGAATGGCCCAAAGGCATGATGGTAGTATTTGGAGGAAAGGCAAGTAGGCAGACATTCTCTGTATTCTTTTCTCTGTCACCTCCCAAAGATGAAAGGCTCAGACCCACAGACTGTTCTGGTTAAACACTTCAGTGAAAAGTTAAGACCGGTCTGTCATTCCTCATTTGAATACCTGGAAGGTCTCTAAGCATATCAAAGCATGCTCAACTTTCTGGAGCTTACCACATATTCAGCTTCAGTTTCTATAAAAGCAGAGGACAAGTTTAACAGGCAAATAGTGTTGATTGATAGGATCTTGCCTTGTCAACACTAAGTAGAGACTAAGGTGTAAGTACAGTTTGTCCTTTAGCAAAGCTGACACTAGGTAGTCCTCCAATTTTCTGTGATGACTTTAACTTGGAAATAACTGGCAATGTTCTTCTCATGAATCTATGTAAGTTGGATTACTACAGGTCAAGGACAAACTGTGTTCAAACCTGTTTGAACACAAGCATCACAAGTTAGTGATAAGTTCTGAAATCAGATTGCCTTGTTCTAAATCCCAACTCTTCTACCTACTAGGTTTATTCTTTCTGTACCACACACACTCACTTGGCCTCAATTATATTATCTGTAAAATGTGGATACAGTTGTACTTGCCTTAGGGGTTATTGTGAGAATTAAATAAATAGGGAATGTATTCAGTCTGGCACCTGTACAACATTGGTACATGTGAGCTGCTATTGCAGAGAAATGGTGAAGACGCTGACTGTCTTTCTGTTCTCATCTGAATCTGAATCCTGCCCCTGTACATTCTTTAGCAATTTACTTAGTTTCTAAACTTTGGTTTCCTCATTTATAAACAAGACAATAACACAGAGTTATTGTGAATATTAAATAAGAGAACTATATCTCAGTTAAACTGGAAAAAAGATATATTGAGGGAAAAAAAGTATATGTAAAGTGATAACCACAACATCTGGCACATAGTAGGTACTCAAAAATAACATCTCTTGTTATTATTAGTATTATATAAATCATACTAAAGAAAAATTTACATGTTCTCAGTAGTCATGTTTTGGAAACTCTTAAAAATTAATTTTTGGGGTAAGATAATTTTGAATACATTCTGGATATTTAATAAAAGCCTGTGGTTGGCCCTTTTGTACAGGGCAAATACTTTGATAACTAGAAATTAAAAATTTCCTGGAGACTTTCTGCTTGCCAACAGCATTTCCTCACCTCTGTTTTAATATTTAGCCTTTATAGCTTTAATATCTATTGATACATATGTTTGTTTTGGGGAAGTGTTGGAGTTGGTTTGCCTGGGAATGTGAGGAATGTGACAGGTTTATTGGGAGTAAAATTGAAGGAAAGTAGCCAGGATTAGGCAGGGACAGCCTTCAGGGTCATTGCAGACTGATAAGGTCTCTGCCAGGCCAAAGGAGAGCCCAGAGCAAGATTTGCACATTAGTGTCATCATGAGCTTGGGGGGAAGGGTTGGGCCATCATATCCTACCTTGACCAATTATTGGTCAGAGCCATCCTGAGAAGCACATAATCTTAGCTTGCCTTAGTTGTATTCCAGAGTACTTCAAGACAGGTATGCCCTCAGCTTGAAAGCTGAGATGTATTGTGAAGGAGATAGCTGGAGGCCTTCAGCTAGTGGAATTCCTCCTAGCTAGGCAGCAAGTCCCTTCTTGGAGGAACATCTGAGGGGTGCATGTCTGTGTCTGCTACCGGAAAATTTCAGGAGATTATGATGGCAATAATGGAACCTGTCTCAGACTGTTCAGATTGCTATAACAGCATACCATAGACTGGGTGGCTAATAAACAACAGAAATTCATTTCTCACAATTCAGGAGGTAGGGAAGTCCAAGATGAAGGCACTGGCAAATTCAATGTCTGGTAAGAATCAGCTTCCCTGGTTCACAGATGGCCGTCTTCTTGTTGTGTTCTCACATGGCAGAAGGGGCAAGGAAGTTCTCTAAAGTCTCTTTTATAAAGGCACTAATCTCATTTATGAAGGCTCTGCTTTCATGACCTAATCACCTCCCAAAAGCCCCCCTCCAAATAGTATCACATTGGGGACTAGATTTCAAAATGTGGACTTTGGGGAAACACAGATATTCAGTGTATAGCAGACCCAGTTTATGTACTTCCCCACATTTTCTTAGGCCCTACCTGTCCCTGGGCTTCAGCCAATTTCCCAAGAAAGAGCCCCAGCCAACCCCCAATATCCCTTTATCTCCTGCACCAGCAGCTGCTTCAGCCTTCCCTGGGATGCAGGTCAGGTTTGCATTTGGCCTTCAATGCATCCACCATGGTAGGAATTGCAGAGCTCTGATGATTACCTCAGTCAACTAGACCCATGGAGGCTCTGGCCTCTTAACTTCTGAACTCACATGAGGCCCCATGCCACAGGACATGGATCTGGCCCAGTAACCCAACCCCCTTGAAGTGCAGGAGAATTAATGCCCCATGGGATGAACTCTGTCCAATGAGAAACAGAAGATTAAAAGGATCAAGTACAAGAAATCTCTTGTACTTTCTCCCCTTCAATGGATTATCCCAGGATGCAGAGGATCTACATACCCTATCTGCATGAAGTCCCACTGAGTGCCCATCTGTGTTTTCTTGTGACACTGTGGCCAGCACAAAAACACACTACCTTGCATTTGCTTTCCCTCCATCCTTATCTCATTTCCTTTTTGTTCTTCTCTCTTGCTGCCCTAGAATCACAGTTCCAAATACAGTTTTAGCTTCAAGCTTGTTTTCCTGGACCTGAGCTGAGAAACTAGTTTATTATTCCATGATAACTGTGTGTCTAGCACTGTTCTTGAAGCTTTAAATATATTCTCACAACAACTCAATGACATAAATATCCTTAATATTGTCATTTCTGTTTTACAGGTGAGAAACTGGGATACAGAAATATTAAGGATCTTTCACAAAGTTCTATAGCTAGTAATTGACAGATCTAGGATTTGAAACACAGATGGTTTGACTTTAGAGACAAGGCCCTATGCTGTATCTGTAGTTGAGTTTGGTTATCAAGTCTGCTTTTATGGTTAAATGTATATATATTGCCAATTCCACTGGCAAAAAGGCTGCCACATATCATCCAAGGGAGTACTGCTCAGTCAGACATAATATGAGAAATATTTATCTAATTATAAAATTTGTATCAAGTGAAGGAAGATCATCCAGAGGCCTTGGAGGAATACTTGGGAGGTCTGGATTCCCTCTGGCTTCCTCAGTTTAGTTAGCTATTTGAATTTGGATAAATCACATAACCACTCTGTACCCATTTGCTAGCTGTAACATGAATGTATAATCCCTAAACTGCCTGCTTCACATGACTTTTGTAAGAACTGTCATATCCATTATAACATTTCTAAATACTGAATTATTACTGCTATCTCAATAAGAGTAATTCTATTAACAAAAGGCTTACTAAATATTATGAAAATTTATATCAGTTTTTTTACATCTCCAAAAAAAGGGCTGAGGTAGACTTTTGAAGACACTAGAATATAACGAGACAATGCGCATTTAAAATAATCAATAAAAATAAGGCAAAGGGAAAAGTTGCCAAGAAAATAGGTTTAGGAACAAGATCTATGCGTGGCATAAATGCTATCTATCTTTGCTAGTGGTGGAATACATATTTTGTATGCTTTCTTGGACCAATAAAAGGAAGGAAACATCATCAGTTATTGGATTTCTAGCATCCACAAATTGAAAATTAACCAGCTGCTCAAATAATCCTGACACTGATAGCAGAGAGAAATTTCTCTATTGGTCTGCACACAGAGGACATTACAAAAGTAATGAGTAGTATCCTCAACAATATTCTAGCAATGCGTACATTTTTCCCTCAGTGTAGACTAATGATAACACATCAGAATATAACTGTATAAAGTAATCCTGGGAAGAACCCACGCTGAAGTAGTCTGTGGCATTCTGGCTCAATCCTGGGCTAGCTTTTATAATTCCTAGATAAATAAATAGAATAGAATATGAATAATAACAATACGAGGCCAGAACTCAGTCTGAACTGAACTCCACTGAAACAAAGGGTGGAAGGGTCTTTAAGGGCTGAGATTACTAGTGGAAAAGTACTAGAGGATGCTGGGGCATGGGGAATGATTGATCAATGGGATGTGTGGAGCACATTGAGTTTGCAAATGTTTTTCTCTGTGAACAAGCCATCTGTGTTTGCTAATTAGTAGTGCCCATGGGCTCCTACCTTTCCTCGGAGATGGGGAGATGAGGGTGCTAGCTTCCATGATAATTACATTTCAAAGTGATGGCTCTGAGGTCCCTGAGAAAGACATTCCTGGGTTGTAAAACTGGAAGGAGGAAAAAAAAAAAAAAAAAAACTGGAAGGAGGATTTTTAAAAGAATGACAACTCAAAGGAGCAGAAAAAGAAGGTACAATTATAAGTTTTCTTATGTAAATACTTTAGAAAAAAGGAAGTCAGAGCCTAGAGTCAGGAAGAAGACTGTCCAAAATTTAGTCATGCTGAGAGAAACATAAAGCTATCTTGGTCCACATGTACATACCCACACACACTTGCACATAATTTATCTTCAACATATAGGCTATGCTATCAGTGTTCACAACACTTCCTCTTTATTATGTCATATTTACTTGATAGAATCTGCACAGTAAGCATTGTTAAAGTGTATTTTATAAATTTATTTTATTTATTTTTCATCTTTGGCTGCATCGGGTCTTCGCTGCAGTGCGCCAGCTTCTCACTGCGGTGACCTCTCCCGCCGCAGAACATGAGCTCCAGGCACGCGGGCCCCAGCAGTTGTGGCACATGGGCTCGGTAGTTGTGGCTCGTGGGTCTAGAGCACAGGCTCAGTGGTTGTGGCACACGGGCCCAGCCGCTCCGTGGCATGTGGGATCCTCCCGGACCAGGGCTCGAACCCGTGTCCCCCTCACCGGCAGGCAGACTCCCAACCACTGCACCACCAAGGAAGCCCTGTTAAAATGTATTTTATAACTACATGGAAGTTGCCTTATATCACAAAGAAAGATAAAACAGACAGCAAAAATAATATGATTTGTACATAATCCATCATTGCTAATAGAATGTAAACAAGCCAACGGGGGTGGGATATAAGTATTCAACAAATGTTTGTTTGTTGGTTGATTATTGAACTTTGGTTTCATGATCCATTTCTTACTGAAGTATCAGAAGATGTCTATTACATGCTTTTTTATGTTTTAAGAGCATTTGGGAAATATTTCAGGTTATTTCTGAGAACTATTTGTATCATCATGGAATATCACATATAAGGCTAAGAATGAATTTTAAAGAATAATACCCCAGGGCTTCCCTGGTGGCGCAGTGCTTGAGAGTCCGCCTGCCGATGCAGGAGACGCGGGTTCGTGCCCCG
>NW_006782029.1:1385756-1389997 GCF_000442215.2 Lipotes vexillifer | reverse complement strand
AAAAAAAAAAAAAAAAAAAAAAAAAAAAGAATAATACCCCAGAACCTCTGCAGCTAAGGAGGAAATTCAATAATGTTGACATGGGAAATGTCATAGCACCCATCTTTCCACCAAGAGAAGGATCCATTTTCAATTCAAATTCAGTCTGAAAGTTATTCTTCATTCTGAAGGGAGCAAAATGTAACAATTCCCCGCAGTTCTTCTATTATGGAGAATGTGGAGGGAACAGACTGAATGAGAGAGAACAGTCAGACAGTGCACAAGAGTGACAGAAAGCAGTAGATCCAGGCAAATAGAAAGAGAAGTTGTTCCAGGGATTACCAGAGACCAGCAGTGTGAGGAAATATTACCATCTTTCAATACACTTGATAAAGACCATAAATGAAATAATTCAAGGAGCAAGAATTTTTTTTGTGACGACATGGACGGACTTGGAGGGCATTATACTAAATAAGTCAGACAGAGAAATATAAATACTGTAATATATCACTTATATGTGGAATCTAGAAAATAAACAAACTAGTGAATATAACAAAAAAGAAACAGATTAGTGGTTTACAGATATAGAGAACAAACTAGTAGATACCAGTGGAGACAGGGAAGGGGGAAGGGACAAGAAGGGGTAGGGGATTAAGAGGTACAAACTATTATGTATAAATAAAAAAGCAACAAGGATATATTGTACAACACAGGGAATATAGCCAATATTTTATAATAACTATAAATGGAGTATAATCTTTAAAAATTATGGATCACTATGTTGTGTACCTGCAACTTACATAATATTATACAGCTATACTTCAATTAAATTTTTTAAATTAAAAAAAAGAATTTTTGGCCTTCTCTGGTGGTGCAGTGGTTGGGAGTCCACCTTCCGATGCAGGGGACACGGGTTCGTGCCCCGGTCCGGGAGGATCCCACGTGCCGCGGAGCGGCTGGGCCCATGAGCCATGGCCGCTGAGCCTGTGAGTCTGGAGTCTGTGCTCCGCGATGGGAGAGGACGCAGCGGTGAGAGGCCCACGTACAGCAAAAAAAAAAAAAAGAATTTTTCCTGCCTGAGCCAAACAAATCCTGAGCAAACAGCAGAGGACAGTCAAGGCTCCATCCTGAGAATGGTTTTTATGATGAACAGAAATCTGGTTAGAGAGAAGCAGCTCTGGACATCTAGTTGGAGGCCTGGGTTTGAGCCCTAGCTCTGCAAACATCTGTCTGGGAAAGTTATTTAACATCTTCTAAGCTTCTGTTTATTCATCTGTAAGAGAAGAGGATGGTAATGAGACATTGTCTGTCTTAATAGAAACTGTATTGACTCTAGATAATCACTTTTAGGTCTGCATCTCAGGCCCTCCATTTATTACCAATGTCACTTTAGGAAAATGATTCTTTCGGAGCTGCAGCTTTCTCACTTGTGAAATTGGAAAACATTATTTTTGAAAGGTTTTAAAATTTCATTTGATCAGTATATGTGTGTGCCAATCATGGGCTAGGCATCTCTGTGCACCCTGCGGGTGCTTCTACCAATGCAAAGAACAAAACAAAGCAAAACAAAATGTAACAAAAAAATGGTGCTTGCCCTGAAGAAGCTTATATCTGGTAGGAGACACATTTCAACTACATACAGGAATAAATAGAAAATTTCAACTGTGAAAAATTGAGAAGAGGTGCCCAATGCTATGAATATATATACTGGAAAGATTTGGACTAGTCAGAATGCATGCATGCCATACACTAGCCATCACAGACAATTCCAGTGATGAATTAAGGGAGACTAATTCTGAGAGGATGCTATACATCACTTTTATTTCAACCACATGGCTATAGCTTATAGAGCACCTGACTCTTTATACCCATCACTTGTAAACCCCAGAACAAATATTATTCCCATTTTAGAACTAAGTATACTGAGGCTCATAGTAACTAAATGTTAGACCCAAATTACTCAGCTACTTTGCTTTTGAAAAGCTGGATTGAAACTCAAGTGTATTTGATTTCAAAGCCTGTTGTTTGGCCATCAGTAATACATTTTGCCCTTATTGAGTTTCTATACTCATTAGAATCTGTGCTTATGTAATTTGTTTACGCTTTGAAACCTGTCTTGAAAGCATGAAAACCACACTGCTTTGAGTCTTTGCATTTCAAACATGGTAGATTGCTGACATGCCATCAGGGCTCCTGGGAGGAATTACATGTTCATGTGAGGAAGTGCTTGGGTTAGTTAGTAAAGATGCCAGGTGTTTGGACTGAGCCTGGGTAAGTACCGCTGTAAAAGATGCTTTTTACTTTCTTGCTTGAAAGATCCCATCCAGCATCCATACTTGGTCAGCAACAACCCTGCAGCGGGTGTGTGGAAACCACCACAGAAGAAAGCAAGCAAACTCTCATTTCTCCTATTCTTATCTAATTGGTCCCAGGAGAATCTGCCTTCCCCAAGTTTCCTCAATTAGCTGGTTTTTCCTTGGGGTTGACATACAGAATGACACCAGCTTTATGGACATGGGAGTCTCTTAAACACCTCCATGTGTAAAAACAAAACAAAACAATTATCTCTTTTGAGCCAAAATCATTCACCTTAAACTTTCCATGGTAAAGTGTTTTTCATCAGTCTACATTTTCTACTTTGAGTGCACTAAGATATTTAACAAAATAGCTTTAAAATACTTTTTTTGCAAAGTGTATTTTATTTGGGGAGCCATCACTTGACTCTAGGGATGGGGATTTGGAAAATAAATAGGCATCAAATTAATTTCAATTAATTTATGTAAAGTTTAAAGAACACATTTCTTTCCATAGATGCTTTCCTTTTAATCTTCAAACGAGTTTTGTCTAACTGGGTAGGAAAAGGGAGTGTGGGAGAAGCATCAACCTTTTTATGCTCTTTCTCCTTTTTATCTATTCTTGGAGAATATGTTGTCTTCAACTGACATGAAAGCTCCCTGAGGATCTACATATTATGCTGCTTTGTAGCCCCGTAATCTTTGCCACATTCCTGAAGCATTACAGGTATTCAAGAAATACATTTTTAGTGACTAATTAAATCTATTTTATTTCTATCATTGGAAGAAAATTCCTAGCTTAAAAGCTGATGTCAGGATTTCCTTGTTCTAGAATGGTAGCAGAAGAAAGAGAGCTTACTCCTCTGTTTAGGAAGACAGCTCAATGAATATAGTGGTTATGGGAAAGTATAGACGGAGACCATTAAATGGGAGAGTATAATAACAGCAAAGGGAATTGACCTTCTTCGGGTGAAGTGATTATTCTGATATAGAGGGATATTTTTGTGTGTTGCTTTTAGACTTGTTTAATAGCTGTAGGTAAATTTTTTTTTTTTCCCTGGGACCTGGGACCATGTAAAAAGATGGAATAAGGGAAGGAACTTGATTTGAGGATTTGATGATTCCAGGGAACAGGGGTTTACAAAGGGAGAGGCCAAGTAAGATATCCAGAGCTGGAGATCAGCAAATGAATGTAGGGAGAGTGACACTCAATCTTCAATGTTTTGTGGTCTCCTTTTGATGCTATGATCACTCTACATTTTCCTAAAAGTTTCAGTAAAAGTCCACTCTGTCCAATAAACAGCCTTGTTCAAATGGTATTGTAGGAAACGCCTAGCAAGCAGTGATCACAGAGAAGGTGACTGGGACGTTTAAAAGAGAATGGGATATATGTGTAACTAAATCACTTTGCTGTACACCTGAAACTAACACAACATTTTTAATCAACTATGCTCCAATATAAAATGAAAATTTTAAAAAGTAAAAGAGAGTGGGGGGCTTCCCTGGCGACTCAGTGGTTGAGAGTCTGCCTGCCGATGCAGGGGGCACGGCGCGTCCGGAGCCTGTGCTCCGCAACGGGAGAGGCCACAACAGTGAGAGGCTCCCCCCCCGAAAAAAAAAAAAAAAAAAAAAAAAAAAAAAAAGTTGTAAATTGTGACATCAAAAACATAAAATGTGGGGGAGGGGAGGTAAAGTGTTGAGCTTTGGTATGTGAACAAAATTAAGCTGTTATCAGCCTAAAACAGGGACTTCCCTGGTGGTCCAGTGGTTAAGACTCCACGTTCCCAATGCAGGGGCTGAGGTTTGATCCCTGGTCAGGGAACTAGATCCTGCATGCCACAACTAAGACCCGGGGCAGCCAAATAAATAAATAAATTTTTTTTTTTTTTTTCCCTTGCGTTATGCGGGCCTCTCACTGTTGTGGCCTCTCCCATTTGCGGAGCACAGGCTCCGGACGCGCAGGCTCAG
>NW_006782029.1:1374008-1378377 GCF_000442215.2 Lipotes vexillifer | reverse complement strand
AAAAAAAAAAAAAAAAAAAAAAAAAAAAGAATAATACCCCAGAACCTCTGCAGCTAAGGAGGAAATTCAATAATGTTGACATGGGAAATGTCATAGCACCCATCTTTCCACCAAGAGAAGGATCCATTTTCAATTCAAATTCAGTCTGAAAGTTATTCTTCATTCTGAAGGGAGCAAAATGTAACAATTCCCCGCAGTTCTTCTATTATGGAGAATGTGGAGGGAACAGACTGAATGAGAGAGAACAGTCAGACAGTGCACAAGAGTGACAGAAAGCAGTAGATCCAGGCAAATAGAAAGAGAAGTTGTTCCAGGGATTACCAGAGACCAGCAGTGTGAGGAAATATTACCATCTTTCAATACACTTGATAAAGACCATAAATGAAATAATTCAAGGAGCAAGAATTTTTTTTGTGACGACATGGACGGACTTGGAGGGCATTATACTAAATAAGTCAGACAGAGAAATATAAATACTGTAATATATCACTTATATGTGGAATCTAGAAAATAAACAAACTAGTGAATATAACAAAAAAGAAACAGATTAGTGGTTTACAGATATAGAGAACAAACTAGTAGATACCAGTGGAGACAGGGAAGGGGGAAGGGACAAGAAGGGGTAGGGGATTAAGAGGTACAAACTATTATGTATAAATAAAAAAGCAACAAGGATATATTGTACAACACAGGGAATATAGCCAATATTTTATAATAACTATAAATGGAGTATAATCTTTAAAAATTATGGATCACTATGTTGTGTACCTGCAACTTACATAATATTATACAGCTATACTTCAATTAAATTTTTTAAATTAAAAAAAAGAATTTTTGGCCTTCTCTGGTGGTGCAGTGGTTGGGAGTCCACCTTCCGATGCAGGGGACACGGGTTCGTGCCCCGGTCCGGGAGGATCCCACGTGCCGCGGAGCGGCTGGGCCCATGAGCCATGGCCGCTGAGCCTGTGAGTCTGGAGTCTGTGCTCCGCGATGGGAGAGGACGCAGCGGTGAGAGGCCCACGTACAGCAAAAAAAAAAAAAAGAATTTTTGCTACTACTAATAAACACTGGCATACAAAGAAACAACCATCTTAGTGAAGGTCACCCGGGGGCAGCAAGGTCATACAGATGAGAGTAAGAGGAATCTAGATAACAAAGGAAAAGAAATCCGCATAAGACCAAACCAGAGACAATCAGCCAGCACACACTAGGCTTACCCTGGACAGGAAGGATTTGAAATTTTGGCAGAAACCTACAAATTTTATTTAGAACTGATGAGTAATTATGCTTAAGTTAATGTACTGTAAACTCTACCTAGTTTGAATTATTTCAACTAATCCTTCATTTTTCTCATAAAGTCTAGAGAGAAAAGACCCCGCTAGATATACTAAAGATGAGAAACCAGGTTGGGGGAATCCCAGCTAACCACTGCAGTTAAGATTCTGCTACCCAGTAGGGCAGGGAAGATAAACAGAGCCCTCTTAGCAGGCCTGATTCCTATCTGGGGCTGTTCCTATGACAGAGGTTGGAATCAGGAGGCCTACCAGCAACCTATTTCCCTTGTACTTCAAGTAACACTTTAAGGCATTTTCTCACAAGAAGAACATAAATAGTGTCTAAGGATCCGTGGCAGCACTCTGCAGACAGAACTCTCAGAGCTTATCATTGGAGATCAACCATTTATTTTTCTAAACAAAGGTCAAGATTAAGCTTGAAGGATTTAGCTAAATCTCTAATACAATAGGATTCAGTTAAGATTGGAGTTTGCCTCTTCCTTCCTAAATCGCATAAGAGAGAAAATCTGTCCGAGGCACTGGGGAGCAAGATACCTGATGCACAAATGTTATTTATAATACTGTCCTCTAGCACTTTGTGAAAATGAATCTATAGGAAGCATTAAAACTCCCTCTGTTTGGTTTTGGTTTTTTTTTCTCTCTCTCTCTTTTCATTTTATTTATTTCAACCCAGGGTCAACACATGACTGAGATGATTAGGGCCAAAAGAGAAGGGAAAATGGTGGTGTGGATTTCAGTTTCCTCTTGTGTATCTGGCTTGATTGATCACTTCAGCAGGGACAGTATGTATATTTGAAAATGCATCAGGAAGGTGTAAGTAATCTCTATTCTCTTGGCATTTTAATAAAGTTACTAAACAGAAGCCATCAGATATCATTTTTGCCTGCAATGGTATTTTCTTTAAAGGAAAACAATCAGTGGAAAGTGGTACTAGGATTGTTTTAATGTGGGTCCATTTGCAACTCATTTAAGTTTTTTATGTAGCTCTGCCAATGTGTTCCACTTCTGATAGTCCAATGAGTCACTGGCATCATGTCAATTACAAAAGCCAACCTCTCTACCTGTGTATATACAGGGAATTGGCAGGCATGTGAATTTAGGAGATGTATTGTGCCATTGGGTCAGGGAAAATACAACAGCATCTCCAGAAGGTGGATAAAATAATCTCTCAAAAGACAGAAGGAGTAACAGGTTCCTCTGCCTTGGTTTTGATTATACCTCCTCATTTTTTTTCCCTTTGAAAATCTGGATAATATGCAAACTTCTATATACCCAGGTTTTTTAATCCTTTCAAGAAAACATTATACATGTGAGATTATCAAGAAGACAGTGCTACTGCTATTTCCAGTTAAAAAAAAAATCAAACCACAGAGATTATGAGAAGACACTAGAGGACTCAGAGCTTGTAAATGAAACACACTGTTTCCTTTAGTTGAGTTTTTCCTTTCATAAGGAAAACTCTAAGATACACAAAAAGAGTTCTTTATGGCTGGATGCTCTTTTACTGCTAATGCCTTTTGACGGTGTGTTACAGCTTATTTAATCCAATTGAATTTGATTATTCATGTCAGTAACAAGATAAACTGGTTGACAGAGGGAATTTTCTTCAGCCACTGGTTCATATCAAATCTGCAAATTCAGTTGTCTAGAAAAGAAGAGATAGGGGCAGGAGAGAGCCAGAGAGAAAATTCTAATCCAGGCTATTCCTGAAATTTGAATTTGACCAAGGAGAAGGTATTGATTATGGAGACAATTGATACTTCCTCTAAAAAGCAGAATGAAAACTTTCCAGTGGAGTACAAACCACTCATCGAAATATAGTCTCAAACTATATTATCAACCATGTCCACCCCATTTTTACACACACACACACACACACACACACACCACACACACACACCTTGCTGCAGTTATACAAATCCTTGATGCTTCCTAAATAGAACAAATTCCCTCTTTGCTGTTTCCACGCCTTTGCATATTACATCCTTTGCCCAGGATATCCTTCTTTGAATTGACAAACTTCTTATCCTTCAAAAGGCAGCAAAAATACCACCTTGCCAATAAAGTCCTCTAGGAAACCCTCAGTGTCCCATAGCAATTTGTATATCCTCTTAGCTCAGTGTCCCTCAACCTTCTTTGCAATAGGCACCCCTGGGATCTGGCATGATCTTGTTAGTAATGGCAGCTCAGTGGGATGCTATATGAGAAAGGAGTGGCAGGGTGAGGGGTTGGAGACAATGCCTCTCTCCTACAGGGTTGAAATTTCCAGGGTATGAATGTAATTTGAAATACAGTTCCCCTGCCCCACTCCCAGCCCATCAAAAATTCTGGTTTATCCATCCCCAATTCTCAATTCCAGTCAATCACTGTTCCAGTTATTACTCTTCTCATAACATCTTATGAATATTTGTTTATATCTTTGTCTCTAATACTAGATGTTTTTATTTGTCTTTATAGTCATCATGCCACATCCCCTCACTACAATCCCCCATACATAGTAGGTGCTCAACAAGTGTTTGTTCATGGAAGAAGTGAGTGAATGAAGAAGTGACTAAGTAAAACAATGATTTCTGGGACACCATAAGCATTTAGCATCCATAATTGGTGAAGAGAGGAACCAAAAAAGGAAGTTCTTCAAACTGAAAAGAGAGGAACCAAAAAAGGAAGTTCTTCAAACTGAAAAGAAAGGATGCTAACTAGTACCATGAAATCATATGAAAGTATAAAATTCATTGGTGAAGGTAAATATATAGTCAAATTCAAAATATACTAATATTGTAATGGCAATATTTAAATCACATATAACTCTAGCATAAAGGTTAAAAGACAAAATTAGTAAAAATAACTATGGCTATAACAATTTGTTAATGGATACACAATATAAAAAGTTGTAGGGCTTCCCTGGTGGCACAGTGGTTGAGAGTCCGCCTGCCGATCCGGGTTCATGCCCCGGTCCGGGAAGATCCCACATGCCGCGGAGCGCCTGGGCCCGTGAGCCATGGCCGCTGAGCCTGCGCGTCCGGAGCCTGTGCTCCGCAACGGGAGAGGCCACAACAGTGAGAGGCTCGCGTACC
>NW_006782029.1:1365339-1373306 GCF_000442215.2 Lipotes vexillifer | reverse complement strand
ACGAACCCGCGTCTCCTGCATCGGCAGGCGGACTCTCAAGCACTGCGCCACCAGGGAAGCCCTAAATAAATATTTTTTAAAAAATGAAAACAGATGGTTTATGTTTTATGTAGGCCTTATGGTAACCACAAAGCAAAAAATGTATGGCAGATACACAAAAGATAAAGAGAAAGGAATCAAAGCATACAACTATAGAAAACTATCAAATCACAAAGAAAACAGCAAAGGAGGAACAAAGGATCCACAAGACAGACAGAAAATAATGAACAAAATGGCAATATTGAGTCCTTAACTATCAATAATTACTTTAAATGTAAGTGGACAAAATCAGCAAAATGAAAAGACAACCGAGAGAATGAGACCATATATCTTATAAGGGGTTAACCATATATCTTATAAGGGGTTAATACTCAAAATATATAAGGAACTCATACATCTAATAGCAAAAAGAAAAAATCCAATTAAAAATTGGCAAAGGACCTGAATAGACATTTTTTTCAAAGAAAATATACAAAACAGGTATATGATGCTCAACATCACTAATCATCAGGAAATGCAAATCAAAACCACAATGAGACCTCACTTCATACCTGTTAGGATGGCTATTATCAAAAGTCAAAAGATGGGCTTCCCTGGTGGTGCAGTGGTTGAGAGTCCGCCTGCTGATGCAGGGGACACAGGTTCATGCCCCGGTCTGGGAAGATCCCACATGCCACGGAGTGACTGGGCCGTGAGCCATGGCCGCTGAGCCTGTGCATCCGGAGCCTGTGCTCCACAACAGGAGAGGCCACAACAGTGAGAGGCCTGTGTACCGCCAAAAAAAAAAAAAAAAAAAAGTCAAAAGATATACCAAGTGCTGGTGAGGATGTGGAGAAAAGCAAATCCTTGTGCACCATCAGTGGGAATGTAAATTGGTACAGTCATCATATAAACTAGTATAGAGGTTCCTCAAAAAATTAAGAACAGAACTACTATATAATCCAGCAATCCCACCTCTGAGTATATATGCAAAGGCAAAAAAGTAACTATCTCAAAGAGATATCTGCACTCCCATGTTCATTGCATTATTATCCACAGTAGCCAAGATATGGAAACAACTCAAGTGTCTGTCAACAGATGAATAAAGAAAATGTTATAAATGGAATATTATTCAGCCTTAAAAAAGAAGGAAATTCTACAACCTCCAAAAACATGGATGAACCTGAAGGATGTTATACTAAGTGAAATAAGCCAGACGCAGAAAGCCAAATACTGCATGATCTCATATACATATGGAATCTAAAATAAAGGTCATATCCTAGTAACAGACTAAAATGGTGATTACCAGAGGTTGGGAGGTAGGGGAAAAGGGGAGATATTGATCAAAGGGTACAAACTTTCAGTTATAAGATGAATAAGATCTGGAGACCTAATGTATAGCATAGTGACTATAGTTAGTAATAATGTATTGTATATTTAAAATTTGCTGAGAGAGTAGATCTCAAGTGTTCTCACCATACACACACACACAAAATGTAACTATAGGTGGTGACGGTAATCAATTTACAATGTATACATATATCAAAACACCATATTGTACACCCTAAATGTCTACAATTTTAATTTGTCAAAAATAAATAAAAATTTAAAAATAAGCAATAAATAAATAAACAAGAAAAAGAAAGCTCATTTGAACATCAAGGTGAGCAGTTTCTCTCCCATTAATGAATATACTACTTTCAGCTGTTCCCTATCGAGATAAATAGACTCCATGGTAAAAGGAAATCTGCTGAAAATAAGAAAGTAGAATAAATGCTCCTAAAATATAAAAAGCTGACAGAGTTATTTTATTTCTAGCCTCAGGACTTCCTTCTGCACTAGTCTCCAACTCTAAGAAAACTTGTTTGTACTGCAAATAGGTGAGGTTGGGATGTCACCTCCAGATGGGTTCAGAAGGATAATTGCCTCTGATCAAGTTGTCTGTCAGCCGTCACCATTACTAGTACCGTGAAAAAGCTCCCTAAATCAAGAATCAGTTTAACAACAAAAAAGGAGTCACTGCTTCCTAAATGCTCCATTTTCCCAAGCAGATAGCTACCTTTTTCACTAACTTAAAGGATTTTCAACTGAAGTACTATATATACTAGCATTTCCTTGTACAGAGCAGTAATATGCCCATGTATTAGAGGAAATAAACACAATCATTTACGTAGTTTATGGAGCATTCCCCTAAAATACTTTAGACCTTTTATTTCTCCATAAGGACTGAATTTTGTCCATCAGTTGGAAAAAAATGTAACACATTGCCTTAACTTGATTATTTAAGGATTTAATTTTCTTGAGTGTTGGAAGGGCTGTGAATAAAACAGAAATAGCCTTAAATTTTCCATAAATTTTATCTTTGATTCCATTGTACCACCACCTATCAGGGAGATGGTACAGGAATAAGAGGACAGTGATGGAAAGAGGGAAAGAGAGTGTGGGAACCATGGCTATTGCTTTAAACTTTTATTTCCATGTCCAGTGTTCAAGATCTGTTCTCATTTTTATATTTTATAGAAAATGGGTTTAAAGTGCAAATGGTGAACCTATCCATTTGTTTGAAATACTTGGTACACTATCAATTTAAATCCAAACGTCTGAAAGAAAACCAAAACATTCCATCAATCTCAGAAAGTTTCGGAAATAACTAGATGCACTGAACACAATAACTTATTGACTGGAGTTTTTAATTTTCTCCCAGACAATTGGAAATCTTTTTATAGAGTCTTTTAAGTTGTTCTAAGATTCTCTGAACCACACAAATATAAAATAAATCACAAATAACATAACATATGACTGCAGTATACTCTGACATTAACTCCAATTCTTCTTCACCAGAGCATAGGTGATGTACCTAAGCAGCTGTGTCAGTATTTAGTCTGGAGTTGCCTCTCCCCTGTCCTAAATTTGTATTTCTAACCCTTGTTAATTTTTTCTACATC
This sequence comes from Lipotes vexillifer, assembly GCF_000442215.2. Classification (NCBI taxonomy): domain Eukaryota; kingdom Metazoa; phylum Chordata; class Mammalia; order Artiodactyla; family Lipotidae; genus Lipotes; species Lipotes vexillifer. The sequence continues at coordinate 1,370,343 of NW_006782029.1, read as the reverse complement.
TTCACGGTGCACTATTCCACCTTAGTCACTTTCAGGTAACAGGACAACACACTAAAGGTGAAGAGTTTTGTGCACTTCGCAACAGTTCTAAATTTAGAGCTGCAAATACAGGCTTTCCATCTCAGCCATGGAAACGTCATCAACCACATTTCTATTGCTCTTGTTATTTCTGTTTCTGTTCTGAATTGCTCTTCTATAAGTTCTTATGCAAGAAGTAGAGATTACACTTTTATGTGACTAATGTCAAATGCTCTAAGCCTTCTTGCCTGAATCACCATGAGCGGAGGTATTGGAACACTATTGTGGCTTTCAGAATGAATAAACCCTGCTCTCACTCAAGGACTGTCCTCAAAGTTGCCCTCAGTGTGGAATTCCAAATGGGATTGTTTTATTTTTAATATTTTTATTATTTATTACTTATTACTTTTTTCCAGCTTTATTGAGATATAGTTGACATAGAACATTGTAAGACACATTCTTGATGTGACTCTCAGATTAGTGTATCATGACTTGGCTTCTTAACCAGCTCTTAGTCCTCAATGGACATTTTTGAAAGGTGCTGATTAACTGTTTAATGAGGAAAGTAATCTACATACTCCAACTTACTCAACAAACTTTCCCCAAGTTTCTAAGCACCTTTGGATATAATTAGAACAGATAATGTTAGTGGGATGTCAGAAAGCTTTTTTTTCTGCTAAAGTCAGGGGAATTCAGAAGTCTAAGACTGGTACAAATGGGATTCAGTTTAAATCTAAGGATCTAATTCCTGACTTTAAGGCTTTAAATCTAGTAGAATAGTTAATAGTTTGTCTTCTTTTTTAAGGTTTTAGAATAGACTATTTTTGTATAAATATTTACTGAGAATCTACTAAATACCAGGCAACTAAAACCAGAAAGCCACTGTCCTAGTTCCCATGCAGCTTGCAGTATAGAATCAAGGCAGCTAACTAAATAAGAAGTTATGGCAAAGTTTGATGTATGTTATGACAGAGGAATTTCAGGCACTCTGACATCAAGGAAAAGTCAAGAAAATATCTTCTGAAAGAAGTGCTACCTAAAAGAGATACCGAGGGGTAGGTGAGTTGGAGTTAGAAAAGAAGGAGTGGGGGTGGAAGGATGTTTGAAACATTCTCCAAAGCATTTATTTGTTTGTGCAAATGAAAGCACAGTGAAGACATGGAACTGACAGAAATTCAGAATGGCTGGCATTCAAAGGAGAGGGTAGAGAGACATGAGAAGTTGAACCCCAAAGCTGAGAGAGAGGTGACAACTGCAAGCCATGTTAAGGAATCCCCCCCCCCCAAGAAATACAGGAAGTTATTGAAGTAATTTTTGTTTTAGAAAAAATGTCGACGGCAACAATGCGGTCAACAGATTAGGGGCAAGTTAGGATGTAGGAGACCAGGTAAAAAGGCTGCGAAAGGTAATGGTGACTTGGATTTGGATAATGGCAGAGGGAACAGAAAGAAATGAATAGAGTCTGGAGATTTTTAGGAAGTCAAATAGACTGGTTGGAAGGGGAGAGGGGAAGGGAAGAGGGGAAGGGAAGGGAGAAGAAACATGGGAAATAGATAAGGAAGAATCATGATGACAGCTTGAAAGTGAGGTTATTACTGAACTCAAAAATATGATTCCAAGAATTTAAGCATAGAGCTCTGTTTTCATCAAAGACTAAAAACAGTTTAAGTGATTCAGAGTCTTCCTTTTTCAATGATTCTGTAGGTATGTATCTCCTAGTCATTTGGTGCTAAGAGAAAATTTAATTTTTCAAGTCATCTGTAGCTCTCAGTTAAATCCACAGTATAATCTGTGAAACAACCATCGTCGTTCAGACTTCAATTAGCCATCCCCACATGTAGAAAGGAATCCAATATTCACACTTTTAATACTATAAAATATCTGTGTGTAAATATTGATCTACTTAGAATAATTTGAGAAAGTATATATTGGGAAAATTTTGATGCAAAGTAGTTTGAATAAAGCAATAAAGTATATTTTCTACATGACATTATGTATTCTCTAAGTGATGAAGAATTAACATATTCTTTACATAAAAATCACTGAAAAAAACAAAATCTTAATGAATTCCCAGTTAGATTCCATTTTAAAGGATTATTAAAAGAATACAGAATATTACTCTATTCATGGCATGGGTAATTTTCAGTATTTATATGTGGTTCTTTTAAAAACATTTATTACGTGATCTATAGTTACAGAAATTATTGATGAGAAATAGTTGCTGGAAAACAGCCTACCAGCAGTTCCTATTAAAAGTATAATGAATGTTATACAAGATTGAGTGAAATAAAAATACTGAAAATAAATGTTGGAATTTTGTCCTGCTCTGTATCAACATGTTGGGAATATATTTTAGAAACCCAACGTTAATAGAGAGGAACACACTGAAGTCCTAGTAATCAATACATCATTGTGAAATACTGAGATTTTTAGGGTTCCCCCCCCAAAATGTCCATTACATTCCTACAATAAGTAAAAGGTCTGGAAGCCTATCCTGGGTATGTATTCATGTCAATAATAACAAAATCCTTACCTCCTCTGTCCCTAAATCTGCTTATCTTCCTATGGTCCCTGTCTCAATGATGGTTTGCTCTTGCTACTAGGCACCAAAATAAAAATCTGGGGAGCATGCTAGACCTCACCACTGACATTTACTATGTCTCTGATTTCAGCCAATTGTATTTCTTAAATATTTTTCAAATTCATCTTTTGTTCTCTAGAATCACCTCTAGCCCTTGATGTCTCTCACCTGAATTACTGCAAAATTTTCCTAACTGGGTTCCCCTCCTTCAAGTCCTTTCTTTTCTTTCAAATCCATCATCTATACTTCCACCAGAGAGATTTATCTAAAACATAGATTAGACCAGGTCACACTCTGTCTAAACTCCTTCATCACCTTTCCAGTGCTCCTTTCGGTATATACCTTTTATTCCTTTTTGAAGAGTTCTAATGGAATTTCAAACGTTGTGATCTCACAGACTTCCAGCCTGATAATGACAGGACATCTTGCATTAGACTAACAGTTCCTCAGGAAACAGTTATAAACTCTGCACAAAATACTTTAAAAACAACACTTTAAAAGCACTGGAGAATGGCCAAAAGCAGGTAGAAACTGGAGGTGACTTGACCCTTGAAATTACAGGATCACATTGGATTTATGTAGTTTTTCCCCTGAGGCCCTCTCAGGTCTCTCTGGTGTTTGGAATATAGAGCTCGAAAAAAGTCTGCAGTCTTATTGGCCTGAGAAATGAAATTAAGTATATCCCTCCAAGGAAAATGAAGTCACAGAAATGGATGTCTTAAAAGTTGCATACAAATATCCCCTCAAATCCCCGCCCGTCTCCCCAGCTTCATGTGCATGGGGAAGAGATTCCCAAGAAGCCAGAGGGAAAACACTGAAAGGCCAAAAGAACTAATCAAATATTTTAGCTGCTATCTGCTGCACAGAAGCAGTTTAGAGTTCAAGTCCAATCAAATTGGAGGGGCTTGGTAAACATTTGGGGTTTTCCATTGAATTCCAGAAAGGTCACACATTGAAAATAAAGATGGCATTCTAGGACTAAGCGATTTTCTCTCGAACTAAGGACAAAACTAAAATAAGCCTGATTTAGCAAATCATCAAACCAAATGCCATTAAGTTCAAAATGCTCTGTCTATAATTTAACTGTCTACCAGAATAAAACTTAACTCTGAGTGAGGGTTATCAAACTACAGTCTATGGCTTGTTTTTTATGATCCTCAAGACAAAAATGGTTTTTACATTCTTGATGGGTTAAAGAAGATGAGGAAGAAGAAGCAGAGGCAGAAGTAGCAGCAGCAGAAGAAACAAAAACCATAAGTGGTCCACAAAACCTAAATTGCTTACTATCTGTCCCTTTACAGAAACAGTTTTCCAACTCATAGCATGTCTCCAAAGAACATCGTATAGTTTAGCATTTGTACAGAGATGCTTAAACATTTCAATTGTACTATAAAGTAAAAAATAAAAACTCCCCATGTCCCCATTTCCACTTCCCAAAGTTCATTACTGACAGTTTCTTCTCTATCCATATATTCACACACATACCTCATAAAATATTACTACAGATTGGATTATGGTATATATTTATAGTATATACTATTCTCAATTGGCTTCTTAATAATTAATAACATATTCTGGCTATTTTCCATATTAACACACATAACTCATTTCAACTGCTGTTTAGAAATCCACTGTATACATGTACCATGACTTGTTTAATCAGTTCCCTATAAGTGAATATCTAGTTTGTTTCCAACTTTTTGTTGTTATTATGGAAATATGTCTTGACAGTCCTAACATGTGTTTCAGGGGGAAACATATTCATAGAATAAATTTCTAGGTAAGGAATATGGGTCCAAAATGTTACGTGTTTCAAATTTTGATACTGATAAAATATCTTCCATAAGGATTGTACCCATTCCTAGGGTAGTATGAAAATACCATTTTCCAACTCATAAAGAAAAGAACCTAGCATAATCCGGAGTTTCTATTTACAGTGTATCATCCATTGTGTCCCATATGCCATTAAAATTACTAGTAATGTAAAGAAACAGGTAAATAAGTCTCAAAGTCAAAAGAAAAATCCATTAATGGAAATAGATCCACAATGCCGGTCCATAAAAAAAAATCTTAAAATAATCATAATAAATATACAGTTTGCATAGGTGAAGAGAGGAGAAATTCCAGGAACACTTTGTAAACTGAAAATACAAAAGCACAAATGGACATCCTAGAACTGAAGACTCAATATTTGCAATAAAAAATTCATTGGGGGCTTCCCTGGTGGTGCAGTGGTTGAGAGTCTGCCTGCCGATGCAGGGGATGCGGGTTCGTGCCCCGGTCCGGGAAGATCCCACATGCCGCGGATGCGGCTGGGCCTGTGAGCCATGGCGGCTGAGCTTGCGCGTCCGGAGCCTGTGCTCCGCAACGGGAGAGGCCACAACAGTGAGAGGCCCGCGTACCAC
>NW_006782029.1:1347890-1365307 GCF_000442215.2 Lipotes vexillifer | reverse complement strand
AAAAAAAAAAAAAAAAAAAAAAAAAAAAAAATTCATTGGATGGGATTATCGGTAGGTTGCATACAACAGAAAAAGAGGATCAATAAGCATGAAGACTTCGTACTAAAAACCCTCCAAACTTAAGCACATAGAAATAAAAAAGCTTCAGTGATCTATAGGACAGTATCAAGCAGTCTAACATGTGGGTAATTAGAATTCCAGCAGAGAAGAGAGACAATGGGTTAAAAAAATGTGTATATCTATACCTATATACACAGATTAATTGAAAAAACCTTCTAAGTTTGTTTAAAAACTATAATTCAAAGATCCAGAAAGCTCAGTGAATTCCAAACAGGATAAACACAAATGTTATACTTTCAGTTTGCTTTAGAGAAAGGTGCAGGGAACCCTTGAAGTTGGAGGTTCACTTCACAGTTTGTCTATAGCTCTACAAAGCGTGTTCACCTCTCGACAAGGACAAAGTCTTGGTTCCTGGTTAGAGTAGTTGGGAAAGTAAAAAATGAACTTTATTCTTAGTTGCCAAGTTTGTACACATCTCTCATTTATCAAGTTGCTACTATGTGCTAGGCCATTTGGGTGCTTTAACATATTATGTCATTTAACCCACACAAATTTATGTATAATTTTATGGAACCTAAGGCTCACAGAGGTTTGTAACTTGCTCCAGGTCATATAACCTTGTAACTCTTAGAAGCAGAATTTAAGTGTAATTTTGTCTATAAATTAAAGCTGTACTCTTTCTACCACCTTTACCTTAGACACCTTCAAAATATACATATACATACACAGTTCAATTTTGCTAATTTAATGATGAATGTTAAAACTATTATATGAATCCAGTGACATGTCACTCACTATCATTCCCTAGATTTGGTCAGATATGTCCCTCAACCAGCAAGTAAAGCTCTGCCCACACCCTGAGCCAAACCTGGCCAAACAGTTAAGTATTTGCAGCTTCAGATTCATCCACTGATTCAATCTATAATTAGTCTTATTTCCCTAAACAGAGTAGTTAGTGTACCAAAGCATCCCACCAGGCTGCTTTCTTTGCCCAGAATCTGGTTGATTTGTTTTCTGGATCAGTACTGAACTCATATTTTATTTCCCTATTATGTATTCCATTTTCACACTTAGGCCTGGGGCTGCTCTTGGCTGGAGCCCAGTCATCACGATGCCTACCCTTCAATATAAGTGGACCCTACCTTCTTTATGCACTGGCAGGGACCCTGATCCAAACCAAATTGGCTATTTGGAGCCACACTAATGACTTGGAAAATTCTGTCTCCCATAGCTATCAAACACCAGCCTAGATTGAGTACAGTCTACTTCTTGGTCATATGGGTACTGAAAAATGTTCTGTTGTACATGTCTATGATGATCGTCCTATCAATGAAAGTCATATCCTGAAAATCATAGATAGCATTTCTTAATTACCTGATATGATCTTTTATGCACCAGATAGACACAGGGTTCCCAAATGCCTAGCAGCAGAGCCTGCTTAAGATTTTAGAGTTTTCCTTTGCTTCTTTGGGGTTGGGACACACTTATCACCCCATCTGGCTGTAAGAGCTCTCTACAGTCTGGGCTGGCAGTATGCTGAACTTTTAACTTTCCCTACCCAATCCCCCCTTTTTGGTGAGGTTTCAGTGAGGTCAGTTAGGTGTGCATCCTACAGCTTAATTGGCTTAAAATGTGCTCTGCTTTGGTGTGGTCTCTTTGGAGGCCGATTGGGAGAAAGAAAAACCGATGGCGTAACTGTTTTGATGCTGAACATTGATAAATGTCTTTTTGAAATAAAGAACCAGTCCCTCTAAAAAAAAAAAAAAAAAAAGATTTTAGAGTTTTCCAAGTCCAATCCCCACGAATATTTATCTGAATGTGAAGAGTGGTAGTATTTGTGATCACTAGTGAGCATTCAATCGAAGGTAGCACACCTGAAAACCTTGCATTTACAAAGTAACAATAATAATATTAACTAACATGTACTGAGTATTTGTATGGGTCAGATTTATACATGTATTATCTCACTTAGTCCTCAAAACAACCATAAAAGAGGAGTGTGGTAGGCAGAATAATGGTCTCTAAAAGATGTCCACCCCCTAATCTCCAAAACCTATGAAAATGCTACGTTACAATGCAAAAGAGAAGTAAAGTAGCAGATGAAATTAAGGTTGCTAATCAACTGACCTTAAAATAGGGAGAATGTTGTGGGTCATCTGAGTGGGCCCAAGGTAATCACAAGAGTTCTTAAATGTGGAAGGCAGAGGCAGGAGAGTCAGTGTCAGAGTGATGCAATGTGAGGAAGACTTAAATGGCCATTGCTGGCTTTGAAGATGGAAAGGGATTACTAGCTGAAGAATGTGGACAGCCTCTAGAGAAAAGGCAAGAAACAGACTCCCCCTTGGGGTCTCCAGAAGGAATGCAGCCCGGCCAACATCTTGATTTTAGTCCAGTGAGACCCACATCAGACTTCTGACCTACAAAACTGAAAGATAACTGTGTGGTGTTTCAAGCCACTAAGTTTGTAATCATTTGTGTAGCAGCAATAGGAAACTAATACAGGGAAGTACCATTATTCTTCTGAAGGTGAGAAATTTTGAGTCCCAAATAAGGGGAGTTAATTACCTCAATGGACAAATACTTTGTAATGAGACAGTCTCATAGTTTGGATTATGAAGAAGGTGAATTTTCTGTTTATTTTCTTTAATGACATTATTATTTCTGCTACTCCTGCCCCTAAAAATGGACGTGAAGCTGTGGTTGACTGCACTTATAGTCATCTAGCATATGGCTTTCAAAACTATAAACTGGCCTGCACATAATAAAGTATTTTTTCTGAAAAATCTCATCTCACAATCATGGGATGAATATTTCACGTTAAGTCAAGTGACAAAAGCATCCTCCCAGAACCAGCACAATTTCCATGTAAGAATTCCAAGAACTAAAAAAAGTCAGTAAGTGAGAGTTAGCCAAGCAAAGAAATCTATCAGAAAATGGCTTAAAACTAGGAAGAGCATATGGATTGTTTTACATGAACTAAAATGCCATTTTCTGTTGTCAACTGTATAAATCAAATAGTTGTATCTCTTGAAATCGACCAGCTCATATTAGTGTCTCTGGCATATAGCAGGGCTTTAGTGTTTGTAAATTCCTTAGGGGTGTCAGACATATCACAGGAGCATATTTCATGATAAGCCCTATGTGTGTTTTTATTAAATAGCACAGTAAATCCTCACCTGCATAACTCTGAATAACATATTTCTGTGGTAAATCCTTCACCAGGCAGTGATCTATACTGAGGCGAAAAATGCCTCAAGCACCTTCATTTTTAGCACTTTGTTCCAGTGACTTTAATCTACAGCTTACTTCATGAGCAAAGTATACACTGATACATCTAATGGGTCCTAAACCCTATTTGGCTTAAAATACCATTCTCTAGGGAATTGAAATGTGGTTACTGATATGAAGTCAGCTAATAATATAAAAACTATGTTTAACAATTTATTAATTTCACTTGTAAGGCTGCAGAGCAGAGAGCCAAGACAACAATTGCCTTAATCTTTTGTTCCTTATCCTATTTCCACCCACTGACAGGCAGCATTTGGGTGGTTCCTAGGGCTAAGCTTAGGATCTGCCTAGGAAAGAGCTTTCACACAGGTGGGGCTCTCCTCCACCCTGTGTCTTCACGCTCTCCCTAGGTCCAGCAAATGAACACTCAGGACAAGTTCTCACATGTGCTTGGGCCATGTATTCAAGTCCCTTATAGTCATGGCCCTTCATTTCTGACTTTCTGTCTTGGATGGCTCAAATAGACTAAAGATCAGGAAGACTATTTTTCATCTTATGCATCTCCGATGATTTTATATACACATCGTGGCTATATTAGTCACATAGAGGCACAATCTTGCTGCATAACAAATGAGCCCTAAAACTCAGCGACCTGCAGCAATAAGCATTTATTCTTACACTTGTGGATCTGTATGTACTATGGTTTGGCTAGTCTAGGCTTTCTTTCAGGCTGTGGGTTGGCTGGCCTTGGCCCTTGGCTGCAGGTTTGGTCCCAAGTCTGTCTCAAGTATCTTTGGTCTGGGGCTAGGCTGATAGGGGAACAGCTATCCAGGGTATGTTCTTCTCATGGCACTGGAGCACTTGAGCATAAGAAGGCAAGCGGGACCATTCAGGAATGTTTCTGGTCTCTGCTGTGTCACCCACATCTCGTTACCAAAGCAAGTTACATGTCCAAGCCCAAAGTCAAAGAATAGGAAAAATACAGTTCACACACATAAGAGCAACGCAAGGGAGGGAATGACATAAATCTCTCATGGGAGAATGGAGAATTAAGACCAAAAATTCAATCTACCACACTGGTCCATATCCATAGGATATCCTAATGAACCAACTCTTGGAAGGAGATGAGTAGAGGAGGGTAAAAAAAAAAAGAAAAAGAAAAAGAAAAAGCAAACTGCAGTTAGAATAGCTATGAGTTTCCAGCAATAAATCAAATTAGGCAGTTGTACATTAGGTTTTATTTGCTAACATCCTTAATCCTTGCATTTTAGAATAATTATAATTCATCCACACCTTCTTTTATAGTTACTCTCCCATTTTCTACCTGTGTAGACATTCTGCTACTAGATTGAGGTATTTAAAAATAGTGCTTGCTCTGGAGTTTGAAAGGCCTGAATTTTAATCACAGATCCACCATGTATTTATAAAGTAACCCTGAGTAAGTCCTTGTGTGTTTCGTGGCTTAAGGTTCCTTATCCTTAAATTTATGCTGCTGAGTTCTTGCAAGGATTAGTCATAACACATGTAATAGTTCTGGCATATAGTAGGTGTCCAAAATAGGAAGTTATTTTCTTATAATTTGTCCTTCTCTCTGTCCCTTCACCCAGGATTCACCACAGAAATTTGTTTGTTGATTCAGAATAGTCAGTGGACATCTGACCATTTGTCCACTTTGACCATTTGTCAGTAGACAAATAATACTTTGAAGCCAAGCTATTTGTGGTTATCAGGAGCACACCATCTGGAGAACTTTCTCACAAGTTGGCAAGTCCCTGGGTTTGCTCTCATTCCTGTGGAATATCTTGGGGGAAACGTAAGTATAGAATTTCAAGCATGTCAGTGTCTAACTGTACAATCAGTTTTCAACTAAGCAACAAAGAAAAACTGATCCCACTCCCTGCCAGGGCGCTTTAGGCCAATAGGGTTTAGAAGCTTTAGATACTGCTTTATAAGAAAAGATTCCTTGAGATCCTATACTCCATCTCAAACTTAATGTTTAACCCCACTTCAACTTCCTAATATGTGTTATAATTGTAATTTACCAATAAATTGTACAATCAATTGACAAATCAGTCTATTTCATGAAATCACAGTCTATTTCAAGAAGGTAGGATTCATCTCTCTTTTCACCACTGTATTCTTAGCACTTTGGCATAGCAGATGCTCTATAAATATTTGTCAAATAAATAAATAAAAGAATTAATGACTAAACCTAAATTTTAAACAAACTATAGAGCTTCCTAATTAAATACAAACTAAGCCCATTATTTTTATTTCTCAACTCAAAATGCATTTTTAGGGCTTCCCTGGTGGCGAAGTGGTTGAGAGTCCGCCTGCCGATGCAGGGGACACGGGTTCGTGCCCCAGTCCGGGAAGATCCCACATGCCGCGGAGCGGCTGGGCCCGTGGGCCATGGCCGCTGAGCCTGCGCATCCGGAGCCTGTGCTCCGCAACGGGAGAGGCCACAACAGTGAGAGGCCCGCGTACCGCAAAAAAAACAAACAAAAAAACCCCGCATTTTTATTTACTCTCTTCTATTTAAGTTATTATTTCAAATAATTGTCAGTCCTAGGCCTTAATATTTGAATAGTAATAAATTACTCTTTGAGATTTACTGTGTAATACCTCAGTTTTCTACTTTGTATGCATGCAGCATTTAGGGGTTCAAGAGGAGGTCATTATAATCCAAGCAAGGATATATTTGAATTTATAAAATGAATAATAATGTTAAAATGAAGCTCTCATTATTCCATAGTTTGATCTTTAAACAACTGGACTTTAACTTTTTAATTCTCATGAATTAAAAGAAGTCTTGCACTTAGACTTATTTGTCATATTGTACATGCTTTAGAATCAAGCAAATGCTTGGCAATCATTTAAAGGAATTATCATAAAATCACACTTCAGAATTTGAACTGAAGCAGCAGTTCAAGAGCTGCCAAGGAATTGACTAAAGGATGAAGTTATGTGAATGTGCATGTGTGTGCACACACACGTGTGTGTAGACATATGTAACATATTCTAATCCACTAATTGATAGAAACATATGTAATGCATAATCATAGGTAATATTTTATTTTATTTTAATGTACCTATAATGCAAAAGTTTAAATATAGTTTCAAACAGTGCGTTAAATCTTAGAGTGTTCTTTTTGTGGAAAGGTTTCTAAGTAACATGGTTTTCTATTTTAATTACATTAACTTAATTTGAAAAAATTCATAAAACTATAAGAAAAAATAAAATCACATATAATGGGGATATTCCTACACTCTTCATTGGCACCATCTAGGGAAAAAAGCCCTATTACATTTTTGGTATATTTCCCTTTTTTTCTTGTGAGGATATATATATGTGATGGGAGAATAACAAAATCGAAGTCATACTGCGTAAACAACTTTGCTTTCTGCTTCTTTCACTCAACAATACATACTATATGGTAAGCATATCTTTCAAAGGTCTTTATTTGCATCATTTTAATGACTGTATAACATTCTACATTATGTATTTACCCAATCCTCTAATGTTGGGCACTTAAGGTATTTTAAATTTTCTAATGTTATAAATGAGACAGTAATTATGGCCTGCTGCCAACTACTCTGTTCTACCCAGAAGCAGGCTTCACCCTAATGAAGTAGTCATGCCCCGTGTGGCCAGATTTTCAAACCAGGACAACTCGTTGGTCAGTTATCAAACAATAGATTGGTGTTTCTTTGCTGAGCACCCACCCCCAGTTGAGCTAGTCGGGGTCAGCAGAGATCATATGTTCACAGTGTCGAGAATTACGCTAATCAAAGTGTGGTAATTGCGACGGTATTCAAAGGTAGGCAAGATGGTTTTAGGTGGTACAGGAACACATGAGTAGTTATATGTCTGCTTTCAATGAGTAATAAAGTAATACCGATAATGTAACCTCTTTGCACGAATACTTGGGTCAGTTTTAGTGATGATTTATGCCTTTCATTCATTCATTCAACAAATAATTCACTGAGAATCTCCTAGATCCTAGGCTCTGTTTTTAAGCATTGGGGATGCCACTGTAAACAAGACAGATAAGATTTCTACCTTTAGGAGGCTTATATTCTAGCAAGAGAAACGATAATTAAAAGTAAACAAATAAATATTTAAGTTCAGGAGGAAATAAAGAGAACAGAATATGACTTGGTAGCCTTGGCTTAATTTTAGATAGAGAGGTCTGAGTATTCTTTTCATAGAAGGTACCCCTTCTATTAAGTGAAGGAACGAGTCATGTGAAGATCTAGGGGACTAGCATTCTCAGCAGAGTAAGCAACAAGGACAAAGACTTGAAAGAGACCAAGCTTGGTGCATTCCACGAAGCAAAACCAGCCTGCTTGACTCAAGCAGACTAAGCAAGGGGGAGCTGGTAAAGATGAAGTCTGGAGGGTGATTCAGGAGCCAGATCACAGAGGGCCTTATAAGACTTGATAAGGATTTACTTTGTTCAAATTATAATAGCAAGCCACAGGATGGTTTTAAGCAGGTTACTGAACAAATTAATATTTTGAAAATAACATCTGCTGCTGTGTGGAGAATGATTGGAGGAATGCAGGAACAAAAATAGGAAGACAAACTAGGAATTTAATGAATATGAATACCACACCCAGATATAATAATAACTTGGACCAAAATGACAGATGGATATGATGAGAATTGTCAGACTCAAGGTATGTTTTGAAGGTACAGCTGACCAGATTGGTTGACAAAAGAGAAGTAAAGTTTGAGAGAATAAAGGATGACACCTAGATATCTGATTATGTAACTCAGTAATTGTGTAACTTGATGTCATATACTAAAAAAGAAAATCTATGTAAAGGGCAGGTTTGAGAAGGAAAAATTAATAATTTTGGTTTTAACATATGATGCTTTTTAGACATACAAGTGGAAGTATCCAGTAGACACTGGAGTTTAGAGGAGAGGATGGAAGGGGATTAAAATCAGCATGAAGATGTTATTTAAAGCTATGTACCTGGATGAGATCACCTAGGGAGTGATTACAGTCAGTGAGAGGGCAGGACCAAGAGCTTCAGGCTGGAGCACTCTAACATTGTAAGATCTGGAGAGATGGGGGGAAGGTGCAGTGGAAACTGGGAAGCAGAAACTGTGAGATGAGAGGACAACCAGGAGAGTATGGAAGGCAGGACAGCCGAGACAAAATTGCTTCAGAGTAGATGATGATTTGCTGGGAGGCTGCATAAAATGAAGATTGAAAATTGACTGCTGCTTTTAGAAATATGGAGATTGCTGGTGATTTTCACAGAGCAATTACAGGGGAGTAGTGAGCACAAAATCCCAACTGAAGTAACTTAAAGAGTTAGCAAGATGAAAATATGAAAGTATGACAGTGAGTACAGAAAACTCTTAAGAAGTCTTGCTATAAAGGGAAGCCCAGAAAAGCTGCTGCAGCCAGAGTGTGATGATAAGTCTAGGAGGTTCACTTTTGTTTAATTGAGATGGGAGGTCTACCTGTAGGCTGATGAGAATGATCTAGTATTTGGGGGGAGTGGATGTTCAGAGGGTGCCACAAGAGTGGAGGGACTGTCCTTCAGAAGAGCAGGACCTACTCATCCTTTGTATCTAGAGGAAAGACAGAGCATGAGGGTGAGATAAGGAGACTGGTAGATTTGGTAAAGGGGAAAGGAAGCAATTCTCTTGTTCTTGCTTTTATTTTCTTAGAGAAATTTTTTAAAGTCAAGGTTATCAGCTGAGAGTGAGGACTGGGAGGGAGTGTTGGAGGTTTGAAAAAAGAGAAGATATAAAGCAGTCATTTGAAAAAGTAGACAGGAAACTGACCAGAGAATTCTAGTAAAATTATCCTATAGTGTTGAGATTTGTGGCAATACACTTAGCTGCTTGAATGCAGATGTCGAGTAGGCAGAGTCGAACATAACCAGGGTTTGGATTTTGCCAAAAAAGCACAATGGAGACAGAGAAGGACAAAAGAATTGAGGGCACATGAAAGGGAGTTACGGTGACAATCCATGGAACCTAAGCTGGGTAACTAAAGAAGTAAGGACAAAGGGGAGAAGTGGACAGAGAAAAGGTATGGGGTAGATCAATGAATTATTGGGATGGTGGTGTCCTTGAGGAGGCAGGAAGATATACTCTGGATATCAGAAAGTTGGATGATGGAAAGAAGAATTTGGAGGTTATTAATAATGATAAAATCTAGGTTATGACTGTGGGAGTAGGTGAACATGGTCAGGGGGACGGTGGAAGGGAGGAAGAGATATTGGAGTGAGGAGGTCAAAGAACTAGAACTGATCTCCTTAAGTAAGTGGTGCTGAATCCTATCTGTTCATTCAGATCGACCTGAGAGTTAAAGAACAAAAACAAAAACCCTAATACCTGAATGCCATCTTGACTAATTAAATCAGTATCTCTGGGGTTTGCGGAAGGCTTGAGCACAGGTAATCGTTTAAAACAACCCCAGCTGATTCAAATGTGCAGCCAGTTTTAAGGACCAAAGATCTACACAGATGTTGAAGTCACCAGAAATGATGTCAAGAGTGTTACTGAACTGAACTTGGGTCCACTCATCCACAGTGCAGCAAAGCCAATCTACTGACACTGGGTTGTGATGAAGGAAAGTACAGTGTTAATTTACAGCCTGCCAAGCAAGGAAAATGGGTAGCCCATGCTTAAAAGACCCAAACTTCCTGATAGCTTTCAGGGAAGTGTTTTTAAAGACAACATTTGGGGTGAGGTTTGCAGTTTGGGACTTTCTTCTGATTGGCTAGTGGTGAGGTAACAGGGTGATGTTTCAGGAATCTTAATCATCAACCTTCTGGTTCCAAGCAGTCTGGGGTCTACTTGCTTGTGGTCAGCATGTAGTCACCATCCTCCACCTGGGTGGGGGTCTTAGTTTCTGCAGAACAACTCAAAGATATGTGACAAATTGTTATGTATATGCTTTGAGGAGGAACTAGAACTCTGTTTTACAATCTGAACTATTGTCATTACTTTTCTTGCTTGACTACTTTTCCTTTCTGTGTTCCCCATCCTCCTTAATTAGTAACTGCTTGAGTCTGCTCTTTGGAACTCAGGGAAGGTCTAGGAGACTAAAGCCTTTTTCTACAAATAAGAAACGGGGGACATGGAGGGGTTTTTGTACCCAAGAAGACCCCACAGGGTCCTGCTTGATACTCCTCAATCCTGAGGGGAAAAGGGGTGGGACAAGAAAGGGAATAAAGTTTTGGATAGAGAGGTTAATCATAAACTTGGCAGGGGAACTTGGTTTTAGGGGGACTCGATTTCAAGAGTAGTGGTGAAGGGAAATGCAGTGAGCCAGCTGCTAAAATCGTTCATGCATGAAGCAGAATGACTGAGTCGATAGGAAATGAAAGCAGTCTAACATAATCTCAAGGGAACTAGGGTTTCTGAAAGAAAAGTAATGATGAGAAACAAGGAGAACACCTATTTTTCTATGCCTATCTCCAGGATCTGGAAATGTGGGGTGTGGAAACAAAAAACAATCATCATTTGAAAGGGCAGCAGGTAAGCAGGATGCAGCAAAGAGAGTCAGGTCTTAGAAGGTGATGGTATTCAGAGAATAACTGAGAAGAGAATTCAGAGAAGACAATTTATGGAAGAGTTTGAAGGTAAAAGAGGTTCAAGCTCTGAGTTCCAAAGGCTGCACTGGCAGGGATTGCAGTTTGGGAAGGAATGAGAGAGTGGGTCAGATAAAGGGATATACAGAAATGTATGGATGAGAGTCCCTATGTTGATCTGAGAGGCTTGGACTTGTGGTAATTAGTCCCATATCCTCTCAGGGAAAGGTAGAAAAATTAATTCTAAGTATATCTTCCTTCTTGGGATAGGTTGCCTAGGTAGCATGTGGTGACGAAGCAAGTGGAGGAACTGGGTAAGTGGGGTGGGAGCCTGTGAGTCTCAAGCCCTTTTAAGCTAGACCGAGAACAGTGTCAAAAGGGGTAGGAGAATAGTTCTACAAGGTGTAAACTATGAGCCTTCCTTAAAATCTTTGATATAAGCAGTTAAATGGTCTGTATCTCAGAACTTAATGAGTTATGTTGCATTATCTATTTATGTGCCTGTCTGCCATTAGGCTTTAAATTGCCCTAGCAGAATTTTTTTTTATTTATCGTTTTAACCCCTGCACCTAGCATAGTGCTAGCTACAAAGGAAGTGCTTAATAAATGTTTGATGTACTGAAATGAAATGCTTAAAAAGCTAAAGACAAGGTTTTATTGCGTCTAGAGTTAAGTATCCAAGTGAGGCACAATATTTTGTTAGCAATTCTGGATTGTAATCTTACCAGGCTGCACCTATTGCTAAGTACACTTACATTTCTAACCACAAAGAGCATTTTTTTACTTGTTAAAATAATTTTTACTTGTTAAAATAAAATTAAAATAGTTTCTGCCAGGAATTGGTGCCACAATATATGTCATTAAGTAGCACATTAAGAAATCAATATTTCTAGCTTGCACTAAGTACGTTAAGCATCCCTTAATTTAGAAGCGTGAACAGTGTATGCACTTAAGATTCATTTCACAAAAAGAAAAATTAGATCAGCTAACTCAAGGACACAATGAAACCTTGACGTTGTCTTTAGTTCTAGACTTTTTGCTCTATTTGGGGCGCAGGTTTTTCCCTTTCTTTGGAATTTGTCGTTTGGAATTAGGGCAACCTAACACAAAACAAAAGCAAACAGAAGAGACTCTCCGCTCAAAAAATCAGCCGTATGCTCTCAATCTCTTGTGGTAGAACCCTGTTGTATTTCTTCCATATTTGTAATAATGTGTCTCGAAAACCCAAATACCAAGTGTTTAATCTAACATGGTGATTTGCTAGAATATTATTTTTAAAAAATCTTTTTCATGCTGTATATCAAAATAAAGTTAAGAATTTATTTATGGGGAAAAAAGAAGGAAAATAGAACAAGATCATCCTATTTGCATGCAACCTAAATGCAATAAAAATATTCAAAGGAAAATATTCAAATATACAAAAATTTAGAAAATCACAAATATGTAAATCACAAAACAATTGAAAGAAAAAATATTTTCATCAAAAGTGCAAAAGGGTTAATTTCCATATTAAAGTGTATAAGAAAAATAACCCCAATAGTTAAATAGTCAAAGGATATGAACAACAACTTCACACAAAAAGAGATATAAATTGGGGCTTCCCTGGTGGTGCAGTAGTTGAGAGTCCGCCTGCCGATGCAGGGGACATGGGTTCGTGCCCCGGTCCGGGAGGATCCCACATGCCACGGAGCGGCTGGCCCTGTGAGCCATGGCCGCTGAGCCTGCGCGTCCGGAGCCTGTGCTCCGCAGCAGAAGAGGCCACAACGGTGAGAGGCCCGCATACCGCAAAAAAAGAGATATAAATTGCAAAGGAAATAAACTTAAGATAACAATTAAAATATTAGTTTATACTTATTAAATGAGCCAAACTAGATTAATAATAATCCAAATTCTAGTGAAAGTGTAGTGCAAAATATTTGCACAAAACATGTAATATTGTAATTTAGGGTAATCATTTTAAAAACTTACATTGAAATGTTATTGTTTAACATTCATACCTTTATATTTAATACTTCTAGCTCCTCAGTAAAAAAAAAAATCAATATAGTAAATACACAATTTTCTAAGATGTTCATTGTATATTATTTACAATTGTAAAATCATAATAGGAACAATCTGTACAAATTATAACAAAGGGATAGTTACAGTACTATGAAAGGTATATGGAATCCTTGGACTACTCTGCAGAAGTACCCCCCTTATCTGTGGTTTCACTTTCAATTACCTATGGTCAACCGCAGTCCGAAAGTATTAAATGGAAAATTTCAGAAATAAACAATTCATAAGTTTTAAACTGCACACCATTCTGAGTAGTAAGGTAAAATCTCACGCCACCTCGCTCTGTCCCTGCCAGGATGTGAAGCATCCTTTTGTCCAGCTATCCTACCTCTTAGTCACCTAGCAGCCATCTTAGTTATCAGATCAACTATCACAGTCGCAGTGTTTGTGTTCAAATAACCCTTATTTCATTTAATGATGGCCCCAAAGCACAAGAGTAGTGATGCTGGCAATTCGAATGTGCCAAAGAGAAGCTGTAAAGAGATTCCTTTAAGTGAAAAGGTGAAAGTTCTTGACTTAATAAGGAAAGGAAAAACTTGTATGCAGAGGTTGCTAAAATCTAGGTAAGAACTAATCTTCTCTCTGTGAAATTTTGAAGAAAGAAAAAGAAATTCATGCTAGTTTTGCTGTTGCACCTCAGACTACAAAAGTTATGGCCACAGTGTGTGATAAATGCTTAGTTAAGATGGAAAAGATATTAAATTTATACCATAAGATATTTTTGAGAGAGAGAGACCACATTCACATAACTTTAATTATAGTGTATTGTTATAATTGTTCTATTTTATTATTATTATTGTTAATCTCTTACTGTACCAAATTTATAAACTAAACTTTATCATAGGATAAAGTTTCTATGTACAGAAAAAAACATAGTATATATAGGGCTCGGTACTATCCATGGTTTCAGGCATCCGGTGAGAGTATTGGAATGTATTCCCTATAAGGGACTACTGCAGTACATGACAGTGGAACAATGTTTTGGAGCTATTAAAAGTAAACTTATGGGGCTTCCCTGGTGGCGCAGTGGTTGAGAGTCCGCCTGCCGATGCAGGGGACATGGGTTCGTGCCCCGGTCTGGAAGGATCCCACATGCCGCGGAGCGGCTGGGCCCGTGAGCCATGGCTGCTGAGCCTGCGTGTCCGGAGCCTGTGCTCCGCAACGGGAGAGGTCACAGCAGTGAGAGGCCCGCGTAACGCAAAAAAAAAAAAAAAAAAAAAGTAAACTTATGAAGTCTATGTAACCACATGAAAAAATACTTATGCAGATCAATGAAAAAATGAGTAAGTTTAAACTTGTATGTGCACTGAGATTATATTCAATAAAAATATGTGGAATTCGGATTAAGATTAAAAGGGACTAACATTTTTATATAATTATTTCAAAATTAATAATAGTAGTAGCTAATATTTACTAAGCACGTACTAGTGTGAAGCACTGTTCTCAGTACTCTATGTATTTTACCTAACATAATCCTCAAACAAGACAATTAAGTAGGTATTATTAATATCTCCATTTTATAGATGAGGAAATTGGAGTCCAAAGAGGTTTAATAACTTTTTTCAAGGTCACTCAGCTATAGTCAGAAGGCAGAGTCAGAATTCAACCCCTGGCAATCTGGCCTCATGATGACATAACAATGAATTATTCTTCTTTTTCAAGCTGCTCTATACAATGGTTGAGATATTGCTTAAATGATTAACAAAGAAGAAATTTTCTGCAAACTTTTCTACTCAGACAAAGATAAAGGTGTGGAAAATAGATCTCTTTAATTCTTTGCCAAATTCCATGGGGATTTCTCTAACTCTTAAGAATTATTTATTTAAAAGGAGCTTGGAAAACAAGGACAATTCCTTGTTTCTCCATTCCTACTATCGTTCCTAATAAACCAGTCTCCACTATAACTGCTTCAGGGAGAGTTAATACAGCCAGCTCTCGGGGACAATCAGCTCTATCGTGCACACTGAGGTAAAGATAAGGTTCATGTGTTCACATCTATCTGGTGAATACTGCTACAATTCAACTGTAGAAAAACTACAATCAAATCATAGGAAATCATGTTTCCTGGGTGAATAAATGCAAAGACACAGGCTAAAAATAGATATGTTACAATACCATACGATATCACTTATATGTGGAATCTAAAATATGATACAAGTCAACATATCTACGAAACAGAAAGAGACTCACAGATATAGAGAACAGATTTGTGGTTGCCAAGGGGGAGGGAGGGTAGGAGAGGGAAGGACTGGGAGTTTTGGATTAGCGGAGGCAAACTATTATATACAGGATGGATAAACAACAAGGCCCTACTATATAGCACAGGGAACTATATTCAATATCCTGTGAGAAACCATAATGGAAAAGAATATGAAAAAGAACATATATATGTATAACTGAGTCACTTCGCTGTACAGAAGAAATTAACACAAACTTGTAAATCAACTATACTTCAAAAAAATTTTTTTAAAAAGATACATTACAATGATTGGGGTTTTTTCCCCTTTCATAAATAAAAGCCTGTAGGAAATCCCTCCTTGAGCATTTTTGCCCATTTTCATAGCATTCTTTTTTTGCTTTCACTCAAAAACAAAGGTAAATCTGAGTGTCATCCAGCAGACATAAACAGTTCAGTTCCTTTTAGAGGAACAGTTCCTTTTAGAGGAACAATCCACTGATTTCTCTTGCATAGCCTGAGACCAGAGGGTTGTGGTAACATTTTCAGCAGACCCAGAATACTGGGTCATCACTCCAAACTAGTCCTCTTTTCTAGCTCATTCCTAAGAATCAACATTCTATTTTATTTTATTTTATTTACAAATAAGAAAAAGAGTTTATTTAGAGTCCTAAGAATTGCATTTCCGGAGGCACCGATTTGAATGGCAACTCAAATGTGCTCCGGGATAAATAGAAAATAGTGGGGGCTTACAAAGTCAACAAAGATATTCCTGAGAAATTACACAGGTTATCTTTACAGAACTACAATTGCTGCTGGCAGGCATTTTCACCTGCTGGCAGCAGATTGGTTGCTAAGCTGTGGTCTCTAAGGAGTAAAAAAGACAAGTTCCAGGTGGTCTGAGGGTGGCTGCATCCAAACTCTATGCTGTGTTCAGGGGTGGACATGTGTTAAGTTCTACTTCCTCCCAGCTCCATCTTAGATCACTTTGACATAAGTGACCCCATTGTTAATTGATTTAAGGCACTGATACTTAAGAGATTTGTGTTATACCGCCTAGTACACTCAACTAACCCATCATTTATGGCCCCTCCCACATCCACTGTTCTCAGCCTTGGAGGCCTCTCCCTCCTCCTTCAGCTCCTGCCTCCAGAACACACAGAATCACAAATTCAGTCTTCCACAGACTCTGCCTTTTTAAGCAGCAATCAATGTGACTGCTGATTAGGGCCTGAAAAGGGAAAAGGTTACCTTGGACCCAGCTATGTCCACCAATCTTCAGCCCAATTTGATTTCAAAGGCTATCCCAGGGGCATCTCTCAATGAAGAAAAGTAAAGGAAAGGGGGCCTGAAAACAGAACAAGTCTGAGACTGCCTCTCACAGGGGACTCGGATTCAGATCATAGTCTTGGAGATTGTGGTAGTTGAGAGGGATCCTGAATTGGCTTCATCCACCAGATTAGGGCAAAAGCTGGGCCCTGCCTTTAGAACTTGTTGCAGAGAGGTGAGTCACGGCAGCATCTAAAATTCACAGTAACATTGAGATTAAAGAGCTTCATAGGAACACATAGGCTGTTACAACACTGGCATCCATAGGAAATGGTGTCACCTTCGTAGACCTTCCTAAGAAAGCGCTGCTGTCTGCCTGGAATCTGGCAGAAGCTTTCCCCAGTCTCGCAAACCCCACTGGTGTTGACTCGACACTGGAAAGACTCACCGCCTGATGAACATGCTGAAGGCTGGTGTGATTTTTGGTGTTTGGCTTATCCCTGGGAGGAGGCATATACACCTCTAGGCGCAGGGTCTGCACCTGAGCACCGAGGGCTCTCCCTGCCCTCCCAGGGATGGACTGTGCTGCTGGAGGAAGAAAGTCAAGTCCGTCACTGCAGCTCCACTGACCCCACTTGCCAACCGATTATCACCCCAACACCAGGCAGACACCACTGTAAATGTCCTATGCGAATGGCATCTGCAGGAGCACAACAGGTAAACGGAGTTGTATAAGGAGTCAGCACTGCCCACTCCTGCTCTGTCCTGGCTGCAGCTTCACAAAGCCTCCCCTCGCCCTCCTTCTCACCCTCCACTCTCTCTTTTCATCTAAGGAGTCAGGCTCTGAGGAGAAGCCCAGGACTCAGCCTAAAGGGAGAGATGAAGGGGGCAGGGAGGGGACAGAAAGGATAGGTGGAAGGAAAGGGGACGGGAAGACAAAGAGAAGATCAGAAGAAAGAGAGTGAGGCAAGCCAGGGGGAGACTGAGGAAAGGAGAAGAGAGGGAGCTCTTTTTAAATTTTTAATATATTATGGTTTAAATATTTCAGGGACTTTCCCTA
>NW_006782029.1:1331451-1347843 GCF_000442215.2 Lipotes vexillifer | reverse complement strand
TCCCTACAAGTCTCCAGCAGTGATGAAAGAAATCTGAGACAGAAGAAGGAAACAACAAACACATAAAGGTTAACTTTCAGCTAAAATAAGCTTCACTGAACGAACTTTGGGTTATAAATTGCTTTTATTCTCTGGGAGTACTTGTGACTGTTTGGATTTCGCTGATTTTTTCCCTTCGATTCTCATCGGGGTGACCTGGATAGTGTATGAGATGTTCAGCAAGTTGTTCAGTAGGTAGGAGGAAGTCACTAATTTATCCTCCCTACTTTACTGACTACCAAGCAAATCCACTTAGAGGTGAAGCTGCAGAAATACCTTCTACATGACTGACCAGCAGTTTGACAATGTGGATTCTGGGACAGGATGATGTCAGCAGCCTGTCAGGCCTAAACTTTGCTAATGTTTCTCAACTTTGCATAAGTCATTTCAACCATCTGTCTTGCTTTCTCTTAGTGGCCAGGGGAGGAAAAAGACAATGATTAAAATCTACTCCATGGGGCTTCCCTGGTGGCACAGTGGTGGTTAAGAATCTGCCTGCCAATGCAGGGGACATGGGTTTAAGCCCTAGTCCAGGAAGATTCCGCATGCTGTGGAGCAACTAAGCCCATGCGCCACAACTACTGAGCCTGCGCTATAGAGCCTGTGAGCACCAACTACTGAGCCCATGAGCCACAACTACTAAGCCCGCATGCCACAACTACTGAGCCTGCCCGCGCTCCACAACAGGAGAAGCCACTGCAATGAGAAGCCCACGCACCACAATGAAGAGTAACCCCTGCTCGATGCAACTAAAGAAAGCCGATGTGCAGCAACGAAAATCCAGGGCAGTCGAAAATAAATAAATAAATCTATTAAAAAAAAAATTCTACTCTGTGCATATTTATAAAACATTTTGAGAGTCTCCTAATGGAATTTTTTCTACAAAGTGCAAAATACTAAATTACGTTAACCATCTTTAATGCTATGCCAAGGGGGAAAGTTATTTAACTATATTTAACTATATTAAATTTGTTATATTATAAATTATATGTGTGTGTGTGTGTGTGTGTGTGTGTATATATATATACACACACACACACACACACACACACATAATTTATGATATAACAAATTTAATATAGTCAAAGGGGCTATGTTGAGGGAGAAAATTTATATATAATATGCATGACACATATTATTTGATGTCAATTGAGACTTTCCTTAAAAAAAACCATAGTGTCTTAAACTTCTCTTTAAGAAAGTGAGTCTACTTAGAAAGGGCATAAAGATTCATTGAGGTTGAGAATGTTTTGTAAATAAAATATGGTTCAGTGTGAAATTCCTAACAGTTTGAACAAAAGTATAGGAAGGAACTCACAGACCTCAATTTCAACATCTTAAAGTGCATGTTTTTTTCAGTCAGTGCTTTTGGTTTTTCTTAAAGTCACTGTGAAGTGAAATGGAGGATAGTGTCTGCTGTTTGGCATAGGAATGGGTATTTACTTCTTTAAAGCTATGGTAGTTCTGCTAGGATTTAACTTCTATGCAGAGTGGAAGGTTAGAATATATTTACATCTTGTTGGTCCCGTCCAACTGTAGGATTCTATTAATGGCTCTTTTCCTGGGTTTATTTGTGTCTAACACCTCAATTTAAATCATGTGACTTTTCCCCAGGAAGTCACAGATTATCTGAAGATGAGGAGTTGACTTTACAGTAAGAGTGGCTTTTAGATAGTGAAACCCACTCTTTAGAACTACTTTGCTGCTTCTCAGTAACTGTTGTTTTGTACCATCCCCCTCCCCTGCTGAAATGTATACATTCCCTTTAGCCCTTTCCAGATGAGCTAAGATATGATTTTATTTCATTATCAATTCTAAAGGAATCATCTACTGATCCTTAAAGGAGCTGTCAAACTAGATTGAGTTCTCCTGTTAAAATCCTAGACCTCTCGCATACCTTTAAAAATAAAAATAACACAGAGGTGACTGGAAGATTGATCCCTCCTCCATAACAAGATTAAAGGTCACAGTTTTCAGAGAATGGATTCTATTTACTAATAAAATTTTATAGTAAAAGCCAGTGATATTCAATTGCCCTGTTGTGTGTCCAGTCACTTCTCATGATGAAACTTTTATTTTATCCTCCACATGAAAATGAAATTAGATCACAGTATAATCTCCTACATAAAACATTTTAATGCTCTGAATGCCCTATAGAATAGAATCAGAACTCCTTAGCATATAATATAAAAATCAAAAACATAAATGCTGATGAGCTGGAGGTTGATGACTGTACTGAGGGAGGAGAGGCCTGAGGCAAACTGGGCAGTACACAAACCATGTATGGTGCTGTGCTGGAACTTAAACAGTATTGCCAGACCCTCTAGATTTTCTAGAAAGCCTGGAATCCACATTTTTCCATGTAAAATATTCTAAATTTTAAATGTTGACACCTTATTTAAGAAAAATACTGAATGAGCCAAACAAAACCAATCTAATTTCCAAATTCAGGCCGCAGGGCCCGCTTTGCAAGACTGGACTCTGATGTCTGCCACCTGTAGGGCTTCATCTCTCACCCCACCCCTTAAGCACATACCCTGTCCTCTGGTCATAGTCTGAGAAGGGCGGCTCTGTAAATGCATTGCCTTCAGTCCCATGTTTGCAAGCCTCTTCTTGCACCCTTTTCTTGCCTGTGAACATGGAAGTCATATTTCATGATTCAGCTCATTGGCCTTTCCTCAAGACATCCCTCACCCCTACTTAGGCCATACTCACCACACTGTACCTTATACCCCTCTCTCCAAACTCTATATAACTTCTCAATTACATTTGTAATTTACTGCTTTTTTTTAGTTTACCTGACTCGTCCTAAGAGACTCTAAGCTCCCCAAAGACAGGGACAGTATTTTATCAAATACTCTCTGTATTCTCAGTACCTAATGCAGTGCCTGGTACATCACCATCATCACTAACACATATAGTACTTAACTGCATTCCTAATGCCTGACAAGTATTAACTTGAACTCTCACACAGGACTGGTATTATCCTCCTCATTTTTCAGATGAGGAAACTGAAGCACAGGGTGTGACAAGATTCAACACCAAATACCCTGGAGTTAGAGGCCACACTTCTAGACCATATTTCCTCCCATATGGAGCAGTGTTATTTGCTGGAAATAAAATTAAATCTAAGTGTCATTTCCTAATAGTTGACCACTCTTTAGTATTTCTAATCCCTTTCTTATGTATCTTTCAGTTGCCAGTCAAATAGAAAAGCTGAGAGGCTATTTTGCCAAGAAGGCAAAACTTCATTAAAATAATGGTGTTTAAGGAATCTAAACTCACCTAGCCTTCTGAATTCATCTGCCCTTGATTCAGCCTTGGTGAAAAACAGAGTGCAGCCTGACCTGGTGATAACCCCATTAGGGAGTTTCTTTTGGTGCAAACAGCAATTTAAGCAAATATGCCCTTCTGTTTTTTCTAGTGCTCTTTGTTATTGTAGTAAAATCCAAGTTGAATTTCATGTAGGAAATCAAAAAACCAACAACGGGGACCTTTCATTTTACGCAGAAATGCAATGAAATGCTTCTTATTCCCATTCAAGCACTTATTATTTACCTGCACAGCTAAGGAATGGAAGGTCTAAAAATAAACTAAGTGCTAGACTGGCCTCTGCTCTTTTACCCAGATGGAAATTTCACAGGCCTGTCTGAAGTTTCAGGGTAAGTGCTGTCACTCTCAAAAACGAAATTGAGCTATTTGTAATGAGGTGGATGGACCTAGAGTCTGTCATACAGAGTGAAGTAAGTCAGAAAGAGAAAGACAAATACCGTATGCTAACACATATATATGGAAGTTAAGGGAAAAAAAATGTCATGAAGAACCTAGGGGTAAGACAGGAATAAAGACACAGACCTACTAGAGAATGGTCTTGAGGATATGGGGAGGGGGTAGGGTAAGCTGTGACAAAGTGAGAGAGTGGCATGGACATATATACACTACCAAACGTAAAATAGACAACTAGTGGGAAGCAGCCGCATAGCACAGGGAGATCAGCTCGGTGGTTTCTGACCACCTAGGTGGTGGGAGGGAGGGAGACGCAAGAGGGAAGAGATATGGGAACATATGTATATGTATAACTGATTCACTTTGTTATAAAGCAGAAACTAACACACCATTATAAAGCAATTATACTCCAATAAAGATGTAACAGAACAAAACAAAAACCAGTAGGTCTGCATTTTCCTTTGCAGTTCAAGTACTCAAACTACAGACATTGTTACTGTTTTTAATCTGATTATAAATATTCCAACTAAAGTAGTTAAATGTTTAGAAAAGGTGAAGACCTGGTAATACTAAGAGACTGAGGTACTTTGTTGACACTTAAATAATGTAGCCAAGGACAACGTAGGAAGTCATTTAGTGCTATTAATCAGTAATCTAAAAGCACTGTGTCTACGTGCATGTGTCTTTTTCTTGGCTAACATCTGTGAAATGATCACTGAAAAATCTGATAAAGGAACATTGTAAAAGTACCCAGTAAAATCCAAATGATTGCCATCAATTACAGCTCACCTTTTGTAAGGCTCAAACTTGACATTTTAAAATATTTTAGTTATCACCTTGCTTCAAAATGAACAATGTACTCATGGTTAAAATTCTACCTTCCTTTCATCAAGATATTTGTGACTAGAAAGTTCAATCCTCTAGTAAGTATTTATTTTACTTCTGTAATTTTTAAAATAAAGATTTCATGCCCTGTGTATCTTTTTTTCCCCCAAAAAATGTTGTTCTATATTCCTGACCCATGAAAAGTGCTGCCATCTGCTGGCCATCTATATAAGAGTTTGGGGTCCTTGAGGAAAGAACTCTGAAAAACTCCGTGCGTTGTTCTACCAGCAACTGAAGCTGAGTACACTTGTCACTTTAGAATTGCCCTTTAAATTATAACACCTCTCTCACTCTCTCACTCTTTCTCATATGTTGACTTGTAGGGTTAAAAACAAACAAAAAAAGGTAATGTTTGCTGCCCCCTGCTGTTCAAATTCCTTAGCATTTCCGAGCTTTTCTCTCTTGCTGACACTAAAAACATAATAATTAATGCATTTGTTCCTCCATTCATTCACTCATATAGCCGTTCACTCAGTTATTCATTCGATGAATGAATATAAGCCATCCTATGCACCTACAAACCATGACGTATGCAGATGACTGGGACACAAAACTGACCAATGTGACAAGGAAAGAACAAAGAAGAATTTCAAGGCAAAATTACATGAAATCTGTTTTTAAATGTCCCTAGAATCCATCAATTCAGTTGTACAAAATCTGTGATGCCTGGGCTTAATAACAGTCTGAGGGTTTCCCTGGTGGCGCAGTGGTTGAGAGTCCGCCTGCCAATGCAGGGGATACAGGTTCGTGCCCCGGTCCAGGAGGATCCCACATGCCGCACAGCGGCTGGGCTCGTGGGCCATGGCCACTGGGCCTGCGCATCCGTAGCCTGTGCTCCGCAATGGGAGAGGCCACAGCAGTGAGAGGCCCGCGTACCGCAAAAAAAAAAAAAAAAACTAATAAAATAGTTTAATTCATTCAGTTATTTACCACAACCAGGAGTGTTAAAGAACTTGGGGTGCAGATAAATCTTTTATATACTTAGCAAGCTATACTAATTTTTTAAAAATAGAATGTTACCTTAAGGCTGGCCTAGTACATATTTGCATATCTTTTACTTCTTATCCTAATATATACCAGGCACTGTTTCCTTTTAAGAACTGTTTTTTTCTTCTCGTGGCAGGGGAAAAAGAATTTAAGTATTTAGAGAACTGCCTATGGAAAAATTTCTCTGAACACAATTTTGTTAAGGTTTGTTGTGTCTATTTGAGTTTTTTTTTTTTTCCAGTGACTATACTGTATGCAATGATGACATTGCGGTCTTTGAATCTGAATTTATACCAGTTGAGACATCTCTGGGGTCTTCATGTCTGCATGGGCTTCCCTGACTGGGATTTGGAGGGGCAACAATTTTTTAAATTTATTATTATTACTATTGATTTTCTTACTGTCCTCTTAAGATATTTTGTTATCAATGTTCTGCTACATCCAAAGTGGCTGCTTGCTAATACAATTTCACCTTTTTACCTAAGCTTCCAATGCCACACTCTAATCCACTGACAAAAGTGGTGGCCAAAATGTCCCTACCCATAATATCTGTGACACAGAAACATTGTAAAAAGATCTGAGTCACGCAGAATTGGGGATCTGCAAGGACACACTCAGGTTGTTCAGAATTTTTATTTCAGCAAATTTCTACAAGGTGGTGGGGAGTTATGTGAGTTGCTTCAGCCATGACAACTTGACAGCTTTAACATGCCCAGTTGAGGAAGGGTTACTACCAGCCTGGGTCTATTTTGTAGTACCCATCCAGCACTGACACACTGGTCAGTAGCAGAGATGTGACCTTTGTGGGAAAGCTGATATGCAGCTGAGATGATATATTTCATGCATTTGTGTGAACATTTCTTCTTCAATATTTGATGCTCCTGGAATGATTTAGAGAAGTCTTTTAAATTAGCATGTAATTTAGTCATATTTAAAGACATAAATCATTGTAGGTTTTTCCCCGACAAGGGAACGTGGGACACGGAAGGACCATTGCTCAAGACCTGGTGTGGACAGCTATTGGCAACACCATC
Organism: Lipotes vexillifer; assembly: GCF_000442215.2. Taxonomy (NCBI): domain Eukaryota; kingdom Metazoa; phylum Chordata; class Mammalia; order Artiodactyla; family Lipotidae; genus Lipotes; species Lipotes vexillifer. The sequence goes on along the minus strand of NW_006782029.1, from coordinate 1,341,172 downwards.
TCAGTACCTTGTTGGCTAGGTGATAGAGGCTGGCAAGGTATGTACAAGGGATTACATGAAAATAGAGAAAGCTATTGAAATATCCATGTAGTGCCATAATCAGAATTGTTGTAAGGTGGCATGGGTACTTTTTTAGAATTGTCTTCAGAAGGACAAGGGTACAGGTAAACAGTAGGAATTTATAGGCAAGAACAGTAGGGCAAGATGCTACTTTCATAGACAGACCCTTGAGACTCCTACTGTCTTGTTGAAGATTCTTTATACCAATCAGAAAGGGAGACCACTGATTATTAGAAATTTTGTCCTACTTTGATTCTGGGGATTGCTAAGAAAAAGTTATCTAAAACTTGGAAATAAGCCAAAAAGATTACTGTCTGCCTTTTCAAAGACATATTAAAGCATTGTTCAACAAGTCTGCCCAAAGGTCATCTGCTTCTGGCAAAGGAATGGCAAACAACAGCCCAAGCCCTGCTCAGCCAAACCAGCTCTCTCCACCTGTTTTTACACAGCTTCAAATGAAGAATGGTTTTTACAATCTTAAGTGATTGGGAAAATATCTAAAGAAGATTAGTTGGGGTAGGAAGATGGTGGAAGAGTAAGACGCGGAGATCACCTTCCTCCCCACAGATACACCAGAAATACATCTACACGTGGAACAACTCATACAGAACACCTACTGAATGCTGGCAGAAGACCTCAGACCTCCCAAAAGGCAAGAAACTCCCCACATACCTGGGTAGGGCAAAAGTAAAAAGAATAAACAGAGACTGAAGGATAGGGATGGGTCCTGCACCAGTGGGAGGGAGCTGTGAAGGAGGAAAGGCTTCCACACACTAGAAGCCCCTTCGCGGGCTGAGACTGCGGGTGGCGGAGGGGGGAAAGCTTCAGAGCCGCGGAGGAGAGCCCAGCAACAGGGGTGCGGAGGGCAGAGCGGAGAGATTCCCGCACAGAGGATCGGTGCCGACCGGCACTCACCAGCCCGAGAGGCTTCTCTGCTCACCCGCCGGGGTGGGCGGGGCTGGGAGCTGAGGCTCGGGCTTCGGTCGGAGCACAGGGAGAGGACTGGGGTTGGCGGCATGAACACAGCCTGAAGGTCTTAGTGCAGCACGGCTAGTCGAGAGGGAGTCCGGGAAAAGGTCTGGAGCTGCCGAAGAGGCAAGAGACTTCTTCTTCCCTCTTTGTTTCCTGGTGCGCCAGGAGAGGGGATTAAGAGCGCTGCTTAAAGGAGCTCCAGAGACGGGTGCGAGCCGCGGCTAAAATCGCGGACCCCAGAGACGGGCATGAGACGCTAAGGCTGCTGCTGCCGCCACCAAGAAGCCTGTGTGTGAGCACAGGTCACTATCCACACCCGCCTTCCGGGGAGCCTGTCCAGCCCGCCACTGCCAGGGTTCCGGGATCCAGGGACAACTTACCCGGGAGAACACACGGCGCGCCTTAGGCTGCTGCAGCGTCGCACCGGCCTCTGCCGCTGCAGGCTCGCCCTGCACTCCGTGCCCCTCCCTCCCCGCGGCCTGGGTGAGCCAGAGCCCCCGAATCAGCGGCCCCTTTAACCCCGTCCTGTCTGAGCGAAGGACAGACGCCCTGCAGCGACCTACATGCAGAGGCAGGGCCAGATCCAAAGCTGAACCCCGGGAGCTGTGAGAACAAAGAAAAGAAAGGGAAATCCCTCCCAGCAGCCTCAGAAGCAACGGATTAAAGCTCCACAATTAACTTGATGTACCCTGCATCTGTGGAATAAATTAATAGACAACGAATCATCCCAAATTGAGGAGGTGGACTTTGAGAGCAAGATTTATGATTTTTTTCCCCTTTTCCTCTTTTTGAGAGTGTGTATGTGTATGCTTCTGTGTGAGATTTTGTCTGTACAGCTTTGCTTCCACCATTTGTCCTAGGGTTCTATCCGTCCGTTTTTTTTTTAATTTTTTTTCTTATTAATTATTTTTAATTTTAATAACTTTATTATATTTTAACTTACTTTATTTTATTTTACTTTTTCTTCTTTATTTCTTTTTTTCTTCCTTCCCTCCTTCCTTCCTTCCTCCCTTCTTTCTTTCTACTTCTACTAATTCTTTCTTTCTACTTTTTCTCCCTTTAATTCTGACCCGTGTGGATGAAAGAAAGGCTCTTGGTGCTACAGCCAGGAGTCAGTCCTGTGCCTCTGAGGTGGGAGAGCCAAATTCAGGACACTGGTCCACAAGAGACCTCCCAGATCCACATAATATCAAACGGCGAAAATCTCCCAGAGATCTCCATCTCAACACCAGCACCCAGCTTCACTCAACGACCAGCAAGCTACAGTGCTAGACACCCTATGCCAAACAACTAGCAAGACAAGAACACAACCCCACCCCTTAGCAGAGAGGCTGCTTAAAATCATAATAAGGCCACAGACACCCCAAAACACACCACCAGACGTGGACCTGCCTACCAGAAAGACAAGATCAAGCCTGATCCACCAGAACACAGGCACTAGTCCCCTCCACCAGGAAGCCTATACAACCCACTGAACCAACCTTAGCCACTGGGGACAGACACCAAAAACAAGGGGAACTACGAACATGCAGCCTGCAAAAAGGAGACCCCAAACACAGTAAGATAAGCAAAATGAGAAGACAGAAAAACACACAGCAGATGAAAGAGCAAGATAAAAACCCATCAGACATAACAAATGAAGAGGAAATAGGAAGTCTACCTGAAAAAGAATTCAGAATAATGATAGTAAAGATGATCCAAAATCTTGGAAATAGAATAGACAAAATGCAATAAACAGTTAACAAGGACATAGAAGAACTAAAGATGAAACAAGCAACGATGAACAACACAATGAATGAAATGAAAAATACTCCAGATGGGATCAATAGCAGAATAACTGAGGCAGAAGAACGGATAAGTGACCTGGAAGATAAAATAGTGGAAATAACTACTGCAGAAGAGAATAAAGAAAAAAGAATGAAAAGAACTGAGGACAGTCTCAGAGACCTCTGGGACAACATTAGATGCACCAACATTCAAATTATAGGGGTTCCAGAAGAAGAAGAGAAAAAGAAAGGGACTGAGAAAATATTTGAAGAGATTATAGTTGAAAACTTCCCTAATATGGGAAAGGAAATCGTTAATCAAGTCCAGGAAGCACAGAGAGTCCCATACAGGATAAATTCAAGGAGAAATACGCCAAGACACATATTAATCAAACTGTCAAAAACTAAATACAAAGAAAGCATATTAAAAGCAGCAAGGGAAAAACAACAAATAACACACAAGGGAATCCCCATAAGGTTAACAGCTGATCTTTCAACAGAAACTCTGCAAGCCAGAAGGGACTGGCAGGATATATTTAAAGTGAGGAAGGAGAAAAACCTGCAACCAAAATTACTCTACCCAGCAAGGATCGCATTCAGATTTGTTGGAGAAATTAAAAGCTTTACAGACAAGCAAAAGCTGAGAGAGTTCAGCACCACCAAACCAGCTTTACAACAAATGCTAAAGGAACTTCTCTAGGCAAGAAACACAAGAGAAGGAAAAGACCTACAATAACAAACCCAAAACAATTAAGATAATGGGAATAGGAACATACATATTGATAATTACCTTAAATGTAAATGGACTAAATGCTCCCACCAAAAGACACAGATTGGCTGAATGCATAGAAAAACAGGACCCATATATATGCTGTCTACAAGAGACCCACTTCAGACCTAGAGACACATACAGACTGAAAGTAAGGGGATGGAAAAAGATATTCCATGCACATGGAAACCAAAAGAAAGCTGGAGCAGCAATTCTCATATCAGACAAAACAGACTTTAAAATAAAGACTATTACAAGAGACAAAGAAGGACACTACATAATGATCAAGGGCTCGATCCAAGAAGAAGATATAACAATTGTAAATATTTATGCACCCAACATAGGAGCACCTCAATACATAAGGCAAATACTAACCGCCATGAAAGGGGAAATTGACAGCAACACATTCATAGTAGGGGACTTTAACATCCCACTTTCACCAATGGACAGATCATCCAAAATGAAAATAAATAAGATAACACAAGCTTTAAATGATACATTAAACAAGATGGACTTAATTGATATTTATAGGACATTCCATCCAAAAACAACAGAATACACATTTTTCTCAAGTGCCCATGGAACATTCTCCAGGATAGATCATACCTTGGGTCACAAATGAAGCCTTGGTAAATTTAAGAAAATTGAAATTGTATCAAGTATCTTTTCCGACCACAACACTATGAGACTAGATATCAGTTAAAGGAAAAGATCTGTAAAAAATACAAACACATGGAGGCTAAACAATACCCTACTTAATAATGAAATGATCACTGAAGAAATCAAACAGGACATAAAAAACTACCTAGAAACAAATGATAATGGAGACACGATGACCCAAAACCTATGGGATGCAGCAAAAGCAGTTCTAAGAGAGTTTATAGCAATACCATCCTACCTTAAGAAACAGGAAACATCTCGAATAAACAACCTAAACTTGCACCTAAAGCAATTAGAGAAAGAAGAACAACAAAAAAACCCCAGAGTTAGCAGAAGGAAAGAAATCATAAAAATCAGATCAGAAATAAATGAAAAAGAAATGAAGGAAACAATAGCAAAGATCAATAAAACTAAAAGCTGGTTCTTTGAGAAGATAAACAAAATAGATAAACCATTAGCCAGACTCATCAAGAAAAAAAGGGAGAAGACTCAAATCAATAGAATTAGAAATGAAAAAGGAGAAGTAACAACTGACACTGCAGAAATAAAAAGAATCATGAGGGATTACTACAAGCAACTCTATGCCAATAAAATGGACAATCTGGAAGAAATGGACAAATTCTTAGAAATGCACAAACTGCCAAGACTGAATCAGGAAGAAATAGAAAATATGAACAGACCAATCACAAACACTGAAATTGAAACTGTGATTAAAAATCTTCCAACAAACAAAAGCCCAGGACCAGATGGCTTCACAGGCGAATTCTATCAAACATTTAGAGAAGAGCTAACACCTATTCTTCTCAAACTCTTCCAAAATATAGCAGAGGGAGGAACACTCCCAAACTCATTCTACGAGGCCACCATCACCTTGATACCAAAACCAGACAAGGATGTCACAAAGAAAGAAAACTACAGGCCAATATCACTGATGAACATAGATGCAAAAATCCTCAACAAAATACTAGCAAACAGAATCCAACAGCACATTAAAAGGATCATACACCATGATCAAGTGGGGTTTATTCCAGGAATGCAAGGATTCTTCAATATACGCAAATCTATCAATGTGATTAACCATATTAACAAATTGAAGGAGAAAAACCATATGATCATCTCAATAGATGCAGAGAAAGCTTTTGACAAAATTCAACACCCATTTATGATAAAAACCCTGCAGAAAGTAGGTGTAGAGGGAACTTTCCTCAATATAATAAAGGCCGTATATGACAAGCCCACAGCCAACATCATCCTCAATGGCGAAAAACTGAAAGCATTTCCACTAAGGTCAGGAACAAGACAAGGTTGCCCACTCTCACCACTCTTATTCAACATAGTTTTGGAAGTTTTAGCCACAGCAATCAGAGAAGAAAAGGAAATAAAAGGAATCCAAATCGGAAAAGAAGAAGTAAAGCTGTCACTGTTTGCAGATGACATGATACTATACATAGAGAATCCTAAAGATGCTACCAGAAAACTACTAGAGCTAATCAATGAATTTGGTAAAGTAGCAGGATACAAAATTAATGCACAGAAATCTCTGGCATTCCTATATACTAATGATGAAAAATCTGAAAGTGAAATCAAGAAAACACTCCCATTTACCATTGCAACAAAAAGAATAAAATATCTAGGAATAAACCTACCTAAGGAGACAAAAGACCTGTATGCAGAAAATTATAAGACACTGATGAAAGAAATTAAAGATGATACAAACAGATGGAGAGATATACCATGTTCTTGGATTGGAAGAATCAACATTGTGAAAATGACTCTACTTCCCAAAGCAATCTATAGATTCAATGCAATCCCTATCAAACTACCACTGGCATTTTTCACAGAACTAGAACAAAAAATTTCACAATTTGTATGGAAACACAAAAGACCCCGAATAGCCAAAGCAATCTTGAGAACAAAAAATGGAGCTGGAGGAATCAGGCTGCCTGACTTCAGACTATACTACAAAGCTACAGTAATCAAGACAGTATGGTACTGGCACAAAAACAGAAAGATAGATCAATGGAATAGGATAGAAAGCCCAGAGATAAACCCATGCACATATGGTCACCTTATCTTTGATAAAGGTGGCAGGAACGTACAGTGGAGAAAGGACAGCCTCTTCAATAAGTGGTGCTGGGAAAACTGGACAGGTACATGTAAAAGTATGAGATTAGATCACTCCCTAACACCATACACAAAAATAAGCTCAAAATGGATTAAAGACCTAAATGTAAGGCCAGAAACTATCAAACTCTTAGAGGAAAACATAGGCAGAACACTCTATGACATAAATCACAGCAAGATCCTTTTTGACCCACCTCCTAGAGAAATGGAAATAAAAACAAAAATAAACAAATGGGACCTAATGAAACTTCAAAGCTTTTGCACAGCCAAGGAAACCATAAACAAGACCAAAGGACAACCCTCAGAGTGGGAGAAAATATTTGCAAATGAAGCAACTGACAAAGGAGTAATCTCCAAAATTTATAAACAGCCCATGCAGCTCAATAACAAAAAAAACAAACAACCCAATCCAAAAATGGGCAGAAGACCTAAATAGACATTTCTCCAAAGAAGATATACAGACTGCCAACAAACACATGAAAGAATGCTCAACGTCATTAATCACTAGAGAAATGCAAATCAAAACTACAATGAGGTATCATCTCAGACCAGTCAGAATGGCCATCATCAAAAAATCTAGAAACAATAAATGCTGGAGAGGGTGTGGGAAAAGGGAACCCTCTTGCACTCTTGGTGGGAATGTGAATTGGTACAGCCTCTATGGAGAACAGTATGGAGGTTCCTTAAAAAACTACTAATAGAACTACCATATGACCCAGCAATCCCACTACTGGGCATATACCCTGAGAAAACCATAATTCAAAAAGAGTCATGTACCAAAATGTTCATTGCAGCCCTATTTACAATAGCCAGGAGATGGAAACAACCTAAGTGTCCATCATTGGATGAATGGATAAAGAAGACGTGGCACATATATACAATGGAATATTACTCAGCCATAAAAAGAAACGAAATTGAGCTATTTGTAACGAGGTGGATAGACCTAGAGTCTGTCATACAGAGTGGAGTAAGTCAGAAAGAGAAAGACTAATACCGTATGCTAACACATATATATGGAACTTAAGAAAAAAAAAATGTCATGAAGAACCTAGCGGTAAGACAGGAATAAAGACACAGACCTACTAGAGAATGGACTTGAGGATATGGGGAGGGGGAAGGGTAAACTGTGACAAAGTGAGAGAGCGACATGGACATTTATACAATACCAAATGTAAAATAGATAGCCAGTGGGAAGCAGCCGCATAGTACAGGGAGATCAGCTCGGTGCTTCGTGACTGCCTGGAGGGGTGGGATAGGGAGGGTGGGAGGGAGGGAGATGCAAGAGGGAAGAGATATGGGAACATATGTATATGTATAACTGATTCACTTTGTTATAAAGCAGAAACTAACACACCATTGTAAAGCAGTTTACTCCAATAAAGATTAAAAAAAATAAAGAAGATTAATATTTTGTCACATGTGAAAAGTATATGAAATTCAAATTTAAGCATCCATAAGGTTGTACTGGAATACAGCCAGGCTCATTCAATCAGATATTGTTTATGTTTTTGAGTTTCACACACTCCTCAATTTTTGCCTCTTTGTAGGCAAGGTTTGCAGACCCTTTACCTAAGGGCTGTAACTTTGTTTTATTGTTTCTTACTGATAAGTTCAGACTCTGGTGATAGATATCTTGCTTGTTAAGATAGATAAGTTACAATCTTTTTTCGAAGTTGAAGATGCAGGTGGTATCTGTTCACAGACAAGATAACCCCGAAGGCTAGAGTTTTATTGCCTTGTAAAATATATACCAGTTTTGTATCTAATTTTTCCATCTTATTCTGACATTCTCCTTTCTGCTGTTGCAGCATCTTACATCCTCCTTTGAATCAGCTTTGTCATCCTGCTGGTTCCTTTATTAATGAGTTAAATACATCTCTGACATGTGCCAACTATTTATTTGTTTGAATGTTTTTAACTTTCTGAAAACTTAATTTGACATGTTCTTCTAAAATCGATTCTTTTATTAAGAAAACTCTACAGTGGTTGTTGTCAGTTCAAATTACCTATAGCAGGCCAGTCCCATGCTTCTAATATTTGTATGCTCTTTTCTCAAAATGCATAATGATGAAAACTGCTAGAGTCCCCTTGGAAGGGGGATCAGTTTGTCTTGAACTCCATGCCCCATACACAAAGAACAAAATACTGCCTTACAGTCAGCTGGTGGGTGGGTGCCTGTTTTCTGAGAAGTTAAAAAATTGTTTAAATTTTGTCTAGAAATGCTAATTTCTTCCCAGAAATGGCTTATAAATTACATCACTCAAAAAACCAGACCAGACTTGGGACACTGTTCCCTTCACAGACCTCACAAGTTCAAGAGCAAATGCTTGAGCCCTGTCCTGAAATTTAAAGTAGAAAAGTCCAGAAGTCCAGTTTAGCCCTGTTAAAAAGAAAACCACAAGCCGAAAATGGCATCACTTGCTTGTGCTAAAAGCCCATGAAACCAAACTTAGACTCAATACCTAACCTAACCGGTTTCGACCTTCCTCAGAAATAGTTTGAAATTTTCTGATCAGCACCAATGAGGTAATCTGTCACAAGGGTCCTCTCCATCCATCTCTCCCTCCTCCCCTCCCCCACTACAGAGGAAGAAGAGGCGATATGCATGATAAAACCCTTGCTGGTCCTTTCCATCCAAAAAGATGTCCTGGCCTAAAAATAATCATTTCTTTTCTTTTGCTAATAGCTTCCTGTCCCATCCTTCTTCCTATAAAAACCTTCCCTTGTGTACAACACTTCTGAGAGCGCTCTAGTTCTAGCTAGGTGGGATGCTGCCCTTATGCATTGCCTAATAAAGCCAGTCAGACTTCCAATTTACTCAGTTGAATTTTGTTTTTAACCCTTCCAGGTTTCCAACTCCTTCTTTGTCTAGGGGTCTTCTAATGCTTACAGGATTTAACTTGTTTACAGCGTCTAACTTTCCGCAGGGAGGCAGTGCTGAGTAGAAACTGGACTTGCTGGTCACATTAAGCACATAAGTTGGTCAAGATCCCCTAATTGTGAAGCAGCCATAAAACCCAAGTATCTGTGTCCCTGCAATGGTTCCCCTCTGAGTAGTGGGCTACCAACAATAGGACAAGCAGCAGACAGGCTCCTAGGAAACTACATTTGGGAGGAACTCCCAGCCTCCTGCTCTTTCAAAGGAGCACCCCAATCTTCTACTTTTATTCTTTGCTATTTCATTTTATGACTTAAAAGAAATAGAAGAAAAATTACATTGCAAGAAAATTTAAACCTAGAGCAAATGATAAGGAGAGAGTGAAAGTCTTTACTGTTTAAGTGAACAGTATACAGGAAGCACCCAGACAGTGATGTTTTGAATGAAATTATGCTTACGTCGTGTTTCAGAGTTTTACTGCTATAGGGAAAG
>NW_006782029.1:1326888-1331364 GCF_000442215.2 Lipotes vexillifer | reverse complement strand
AAAGTCTACCCTTCCCCAGCCATTCTCCCACCCCCAGAGTAATCTGCAAAGTTTCTGTATATCAGAACATCACTGCCATCCAGCATTTTGTTGAAGAGAGTTTAATCCATCCAGAGAGTTTAAATTGGATTATCCCAGTAGAGAAGGGATGGGGATTTTGAGAGTAAGGGATTATCCCAGTGAAGGGCTGGTATAACGGGGGTGGGTGGGTGACCAGCCAGTGTTGAGTGATGAAGACATGAGTCTGGATTCTGAATCTAGTTCGCTTGGACTTTGGCTGGTGTGGGTAAGGTTAAAGATGGCCCCGGCCCTGTGGACCCAGGCTAGGAGTTAGGTAATATTTTATCCCCTTGAAAGCCTGCCCTCAAACAGCCAGAGTTTGTAGGTCAGAAAGGTTATCCAGCAGCACGTTACTCTGTTTATTTTCTTTTTGTCATCCCTGAGCCTTGGGTCAACCCCACCCCTGCTCTGTCCCCCACGAATTAACACAAAGGAGCAAACCCCCGGTTGAGCCAACAGCGCCCCGCCCCGTCCCGCGTTAGCAGCTGGAGGTAACCTCGGCGAAGAACCTGTTCCCTCCTCTCCACGATTTTCCCTCCCGCGAGAACTTCTGCACCGAGAATGGGCCTGGGTTTACAGATAAGGCCGAGCTTGCAGCTGAGACAAGGCGGAGCCGGGAGTGTTGCTCTTCCTTCTTTGTAGCGTTCTTGTGATGGTTAACGGAGCTGATTAAAGTGCAAAGCACAGAGTCTGGAACAACATAAGTACTCAATCAACGGTCTCCATTATTCTCACTATCATGAGCCCGTTAGTTATAACTGGGGGTCGAAAAAAAAACAACAGAGAACCAGAAAGGTCTGCAAACGGGGCGGGACACTGGAACCTCGAATTGAGGTGGGGGGGTGGCGGGGGAGATCCCACACCAGCAGCCAATCCAGCTGTCCCGGGGAGGAAGAGGAGGAGCCACAGCCGCCCCTGGGACCTCGTCGCTCAGCCCCGGGCCCAGCGCCTGAAACCGCTTCAGTCCGCCGCTCCACGTCTCCACCCCGCCCGAGGCCGTCGCTCCTTCCTCGCGCAGCCATGGCCTCAGGTGCCACTCCCGCGGCCGTGAAGGTGAGATTAGTCGTTCCGGCTGCTGCGGTCCTCCGTGCCCTGTACGATCCCGCTCCCGCTCGGGGGGACTGCGCCTCTGGGCCGTGCGCCTAGCCAGTGCGCCCCCGCCGCGGCGGGGAGGGTCTGAGGCCGGTTAGCCCAGGGGCGGCGAGCGGGGGAGAGGGAACAATTGCAGAGTCGTCCCCCAACCTTTGGTCTCAGCTACATCCGCAGCGCGCAGGGGGTAGGCAAGCACTTAAGAGAGAGGGACAGCGGACCGGTGCTGCGCCCGCGCCCAACCCTTCCCGAGCACCTTTCTGGGCAGATGCATTCGGCAGGGGCTAGCGGGTGTGCCAGGTGGGTGGGCACCTGCAACCGCTGAGACGGGCTCCTTGAGCCCTGACTGACTTCAACGCTTCCGCTCTGACTTGGCTCTCTGCCCGCGGCCCACGTGGGAAAACTGCACGCTTGCTCTTTTTCAAGCTTCCGGCTTTTTTGTGTGTTCTAAACTTAGGCCTTCTCTGCTTTGGGAACTCTTGAGAGTTTTTTACAACACCGAAATGGAGTATAGGAATGCTGGGCCACTCTCTGTTTGGAGGCTTTAAACTGCTTTGTTGGCAACCTTGAAAGTTAGGGATCAGTTTCCTTGTGCCCTTGGTCCTCACAGGTCTCGGTACAAGGCATCATTGTGCAGTGGGAGCTTTCGCCGGAGGAGGGCACGGGTTCCAAGGATTGCAACAAGTTTCCCTGGGGCTTTGACGCACTTCTTCCTGTTTGATGTCTCGCAGGGAGAGACTGTAGAATTAGAGTCCACAGAAATAAACAGGATCAAAGTTAAGATCTCTTCCAGGCTGTTTATGATCAGCTAAAAACTCAGTTGACTTGTTTGGCTTTAGCAATTCTTGGCCGTGAGATAGGAAGGCCCGTCGCCTTCAAGTATCTCTCTTGACTCCGCGTTTTGTGTTCAGTTCCCCCTGGAGAAGGCAAATCTCTGAGATCAGTGTGTAATCAACCAGAGTGATTAGCTTAGTAGGCCCTTGCAGCTTTCAGACACTTGATGTCAGGGGGTGGGTTGGGGAGAGTTGCAGTCACATTTAGATACTATATTCCCTTTGCCATTTTGAAAAGAATCTTGCATTAAACAAATATTGTAGAATGCCTCTTCCTTATCAGTCATGGAGAACAAAGCAGAATTTTTATGAAGCTCTTTTTCATTTCAGTAAAATGGGAACCTTACTGCAGGGTTTGCTGGGACGTTAGAATTGTATTGTCTTTCTAGCACATGGCTGAAACTTATTAAATGGTAGTGCTTCTAAGTGAGGGAGCTGAGATTAATTTTGAACATCTTTTCTCCAAAAATTAAATTATGATAGGCCACAGCTTTCAGTGGGCAAGCAGGAAACTATCGCCTTTCCTTTACAGGAATACACTTAAAGTGACATTAAAAACAGAGAGCAGTGGTATTTAAAACAGTCTCACTTTAACCTGGTTTTGCATTCTCCCTACCACAGTTTCCCTGTAAAATTAGTGCAGTGCATTTAAGTGCAGAATGGGCACTGTGATTAGAGCCCTGATGTAAATATTGAATGATGTATATTTTTGTTCTTGGCCAGCTGCTGAATATAAAATTAATAGGTACAAATAGTGCTAGGCCTGCCTGCTGATTTCTCTCTTTGGGGTTAGAACAGGTGATAATTTTGCTGTTGCAAATCCATGATTCCTACACCATTTCTGCCAGACTGCTGAGGCAACATCCTATGTAGAAAACATGAAATGCTAGTGTCCAGAGCAAAATAAGCTAATGAAAACCATATCCTATCCCCAGATCATAAAATATAGAGCTGGAGTGTTCCTTAAGACCATATACCCACACAAACCTCTTTTTGTGGACATGAAGCTGAGGCCCAGAAAGGTCACCTAAGGAGTCCAGAATTATAGTTGGACCTAGATAGTGATAGAATTGGCCTAGAGCCTGGCATTTCACCAACTAGATGTTGTGAGCCATTTCTGAAATCTGACATGTGGTCCCTGTGCCCTGTTTTATTCTGTTGACAAAGGTCATGCAGCCTTAAAGAAGGGGGAGTGTAGAGTGTTTGCATGAAGCAAGCTGCCTGCTGAATGCCCAGTGGATACTCTCCCATAGTATTAGTAGCAGCCACTGTCTGGAGGACCTCAGGGAGACAGTGTCCTCCGGCAACAGCCACGGGCAGTGGCATGCTTGGCCATGCAGAGGGCTGAACCGACCTCTGGCATTCTGGAGGGCTCCTGTAATGGGCCATGGCTCCCCTAGGCAGCTGCCCAGCTTTTACTCTGAGGGATTAAAAATAAGTCTTGTTTACATGGTTGCTATGACAAGGAGGGGATTGGTCCCATCATAGTTGGGTAGTGGGCTATAAACAAAATTGTATCAATATTAAGGGGTCAGGCAAGTCTAGACTGTGGAGAACAGGCCTTTGATGGCCTCCTTTTCGATGGCTGAGTGCGGCCAGCAAAGGCCTTCACACTGAAAGTCCTTGAGTGACCTTCAGAAACTGGTGGACAATCCACAGGCCCAAGTTAGAAACCAAATGACCAATGAGCCTTCATTTTTTGCCTAGAGACACAATGCCATTTGGGGCATAACAATTCCTCCCTTAGTATAACTGTCCTGAGCATTGTAGGACATAGAGCACATCCTGGGTCCCCTCTCCCCCACAAAATGCTGGTAGCACTCCCTCCAGTCATTGTGGCAGCCAGAAATTTCCCCGTGGATGTCCAGGCACCTCTCAGGAGAGCCTCAGCACTTAGTTGAGGACCCCTGGGCTATAAATCCCTGAGACAGAGACCGCCTGGTGAGGAGATGAAGAAGCAGCCAGGTTGGTGTCCTGAGCAGCAGAGAAAAACAGAGATGGGGTTTTTTTTGCTGTTGTTACTTTGAGAAAGGCGTGTGGGGGGGGGGGCGGAGCTGCTTTGGGTCTTCATTGTGGTGCGCGGGCTTCATCTTGAGGTGGCTCCTCTTGTGAGGCACGGGCTCTAGGCACACAGGTTTCAGTAGTTGTGGCACATGGGCTTAGTAGTTGTGGCACATGGGCTTAGTAGTTGTGGCTCATGGGCTCTAGAGCTCAGGCTCAGTAGTTGTGGCGCATAGGCTTAGTTGCCCCACGGCATGTGGGATCTTCCCAGACCAGGGATTGAACCCGTGTCCCCTGTATTGGCAGGCGGATTCCTATCCCCTGCACCACCAGGGAAATCCCTGAGGAAGGTTTTTTGATTGTGATTATAATCATGGTATTCTAGTCTGTGCCTCAAAAGCATCTAAAGCAGTAGTTCTCAAAGCCTGTGCTGCATCTGCACCCTCCTGGGAATTTGTTAGAAATGCAGATTCTTGGGCCCTTCCCCAATCCT
>NW_006782029.1:1271918-1326878 GCF_000442215.2 Lipotes vexillifer | reverse complement strand
CTGCTGAATCTGAAATGGGGAGGTGGGCAGCAAATTGGATTTTCAAGAGCCTCAGTATATTCAGGTACCCGCTAAAATGTGATAACCATTGGCCATGGAGCTTTGAAAGGCTGGGCATCTGCATTTTTAACAAGTTCCTCAGGTGTTTCTTAGTGAACTAGTTTCCTTGGCTGCTCTCACAACCACCGCAAACTGGATGGCGTAGAACAACACAGGTGTAGTCGCTTAAGAATTCTAGCAGTCAGAAGTCTAGAATGAGTCCTGTGGAGCTAAAATCAAGATGTCAGTAGGGCAGGTCCTCTTGGAGGATCTAAGGGAGAATGTATCCTTGCTTTTTCCGGCTTCTAGAGATCACCAGCGTTCCTTGGCTCTGGGCCCTACATTACATCGCCTTTTCTCCCCCTGCTTCCATCATCACATCGCCTTCTTCCTCATTCGACCTTCTTAAAAGGACCCTTGTGATTACATTTAGGGTCCACCCAGATAATCCAGAATCATCTCCCCATCTCAGAATCATTAATCACACAGGTAACATGCACAGGTTCTCGTAATTAGAATACTGACAGGCTCTCTTACAGGAGCCATTATTCAGCCTATGATGCCCAGATTTTAGAAATTGATGATCTGGGCCCTAGAGCAAGGATGCTCAATTATGGCTACACATTAGAACCACCTGAGGAGCTTTAAGAAAAATAACTCTGTCTTGCTCAATTAGAATATTTGGAATCTGGGACCTGGGCTTTGGTACTGAAAGCTCCCCAGGGATTCTAGTATCCAGCAGCTGACCCAGGAGGAGCACCAGGAAGAATCCTATGTCCTTCCACAGGTGAAGGAGAGTGCTACAGAGTACAATAGGCTTTGAGGAAAATCCTCCTCAAAAAGTCACTGACCACTTCCGGAGGTGAACTGTATCTTCAAAGAAGGTGTCTGCCCATTAGAATAATACCTTGACTTTGCAAGGAGAGGTTGGTTAAATAAAAACTACAGATGTTCTGAACCTGAAGTTATTTTGGATTAGCACTCCCCCCACCAAGACCTCATTTAATTTTAATTACCTCTTCAAAGACCCTATTTCCAAAAATAGTCAAATCCTGCCCTTTGATGATGGCTAATCATCAAAGAAAGGCAAATCAAAACCACAATGAGATCATCTCACACCTGTCAAAATGGCTATCATCAAAGTCTACAAATAACAAATGTTGATGGAAGCAACCTAAGTGCTCATAAGCAGATGAAAGGATAAAGAAGTGGTATATATATACACAACGGAATATTAGCCGTAAGAAAAGAATGAAATTCTCCACTTCATGGGGTGCTAGGTTCCTCCATGTAGTATACTACATGGTTCCTCCATGTAGTATAAAGTGATGGTGAGCGGCTGTTGAAACCAAGTGGGGTATGTTAAATCTCCTGTGGCTGGTACCAGGGGAAGTGGACACAGAGTAGGGGTTGGTGTGAACCCTTTGGGCATCATTGGAAGTAACCATTCTGGCTGGGTAAGCCAACATTTAGATAAAATGCTTACACAGTCTCAGAGAGGAAGTCAAACCATCTCTTCTTTTTGAGGAGTTTGACTTGGTGGTCTGCAAGCGGAAAAGTGTGGGATGAATCAACTTGCTGTTAAAATCTAGCAATGGCCTTGATGGACCAGGGAGTCCTTATTTCAGAACTTTATCTTGTGTAGTGAAGAAGTCCTGGCTGGGCAGAATTGGCCCAGAAATTCCACCTCAGACCTTGAACACTTTTCCTAAGCATTCCTAGGACTGCTTGGACTGAAGGCGATGCCTCTGGCCTAGGAAGCCTGGTAAGTATGCATGAGATCATGCATGGACAGCCCCCACCCTTCCAAGGTGGTTCACTCAGGTGCCCAGAGTTGCTGTTTCCATGCTTGCTCTGTGACCTTGGTCCAGAACTTGAACTCTGAGGATCAGTTTCTTCATAACATGGAGACAAATTTCTAATAGGTTGTGGTGTTTATCAAGGATTCCAGGGGATACTGGGAGGTAGTGCATCATAGTGGTTGAGTGTGAAAGACCTGGGTTCCAATCTCAGCTTTGCTCTTTATAATTTGCTCTTCGGACAAATTTCTTTTAAGTTTTGTGTTTCTCTTTCCTCTTTTATAAAATGGGTGTTACACTATAGGGCCCATCTTACAGGGTGGTTGTGAAAATTAAATGAGGTAAGGCCCCTGGAGAACTTGGCCACAGTGCCTGTGACATGTAAATACGAAGACACAGTTACTTTATCAAGGCAGGTACTGGGTTGACCATTTGAATTTAGAGGCTGGAGGGGAATGACAGGCCACTGGTGCTTGGGAGTTTCGTCCCATAGTTATACTTTACCATGGAGCCAGCAGGTGGCGACATTGCCATATCTTGGCACTGCTGGCCTCCGTCTGCAGCAAGAAAAACGTTAGGGATTGAGTTTCCTGGTGTGGCTGTACTCAGTTGCTACACTTGTCCTGTGTCCCTTCCAAGATATGTATTTTGAGAAAAAACTTGAGCCAGTTTGACTGGACGGGCTCTCCTGCAGATAACTCCAGTGCAAGAGAACACATCCTGGCCTTTCTGATGAGCTGTAACGGCTCTTGTTTTCACACCCAGTACTAAATATTCCTCACTGAGGGCTGAGTTAGCAGCTACCCAGTGCATGGTCATCATGCAGCCAGAGTGGTTTGGGCTGAAGCTTGGGGCTGCTGAGGGTGGGCACCAGGGCACTGAACTTCAGCAAGACCCCAACTGGCATTTGTTATTCACTGCTGTGAGGCTGGGCTGGCTTGCCTAAACAGATGGTGGTTTCAAAACCAAGTCTGGTTTGTTTTGTATATACAAGTCTGAGTCCAGTGTTAGATCCAGAATGCGACATGCCATGGCCCAGGGCAACGGCCAGAAACAGCCAAGTCAGAGTGGTAGTATTTTTTTAAAAAAGGAAGCAAAAACCACCAGATGTTTCCATGAGTAGTAGAGTCCCCAGAGGGTAGGCTGAGAGTAATTTCAAAGTCAGCAACTCAGTTCGGCGGTCTGAGGTGATGACATGGGCTGGACAGTTCATTACACCCCCTACCCCATCCCAACTATGATCTGTGGTGCTTCGGCCTTACATGAAATGATACAATAAAGACACCAGCTAGAGGATGGGTTAGGATTTCATAAAATAGTGCGATTTTAAAAATTTCTACTGAACTGAAATGAATTTAAACCCACTGACTTAAGTGAACACTTCTGTTGATTTGAAAACTGCAGTCCTGTATTGATTAGTCTTTACCTACAATGTTAAGTTGTAACAAAGAAAAATGTTGACTTGCTGTAGAATATGTAACCTGCTGTGGTTTCAACAATGTACCACAAGGTGGCAGCAACTTCAAAAACTGGTTTAGCCACTTGAGGAAGTCGTGGGATGCTTTCCAAGTACTAAATCATGTAACCTGCAGTTCTTTGTAAAAATCTTACTCATCGCCCTTTTTCTTATTTTGTTGATTTATTTTTCTAGGAAATAGGGCCAGAGAGGTAACTATTTTCCCACATACTAGTATAAATCAACTGTGTGACCTGATCTCAAAATTATTTAATTCAGATGTTCAGTTAATTTTTAACTTTGGAGTTTTGTTCTCAAGGAGCTACTTCCATTGAGTAGAAATTTTACTCAAGTGACAATAGATTTAAAGCTGTTTATTGAAAAAAAAATGCTCAGGTGACTTTTTATTAGGTTTCTAGTTCATCCCTGTAGCCTGTTGCTGACAGTTTAAATAGTATTTTTCCTTTAGGAAGTATCAACCCAGGGAAACCTTCCTAATGATTTCAGTTATTTCATTTTTAGTTAACAGTTTAGTTTACGCAGGCTTCTCACCGCTGTGGCCTCTCCCATTGCGGAGCACAGGCTCCGGACGCGCAGGCTCAGCGGCCATGGCTCACGGGCCCAGCCACTCTACGGCATGTGGGATCTTCCCGGACCGGGGCACGAACCTGTGTCCCCTGCATCGGCAGGCGGACTCTCAACCACTGCGCCACCAGGGAAGCCCTAGTTAATATATTTAGTTATCTTTGTAATTGTTCTTGTTCAGGTGTCTTAATCATCAAATTAGATTAACTCTATAGGGTAATATCAGGGTTTTTAGACTCAGATTACTTCCTGAAGACGAGGACAATTAAGTTAATGTCTGGAAAATGCAATACGACACTTGAAAATAATTTGGAACTACAGACCTTTGAATTACTTACATTTACATGTATATGAATGACAGTTGGATTTCATAAATATAAATGAGGCTAACTTTTCATGCTATTCCAGATTCCTCTATCTGTGATCCCTTACAGCTCTGATTTTAGTGGCATAGGAAAGAAAATCTCTCGTTTCTTTATCAAGTGCGGTAATGAGAAATCCTTACCAAATGGAAATGCTGAATATTTTCTATCCTAGTTGTTTTTTGAACATTTATTCCATCACGCATTTAGTAGAGATAATAAAATTGGTTAGAAAGTACTTTCTCCAACCATATTTACCTATTTTTAGGTTTGGCTTTATGATTTAAACTAGTTGAAGTACGTTTCCATGCTAATTTGTTATTCAGATAGTCAGCAAAAATGTGATTTAGTCGGAAAAGGTGACTCATGCTTTGGTTATTTCTGGAATATAGAAGGCTTTCGAATGTTTGCTGAATAAATGATTGCTTTTCAGGAATGTTCAGATTTTTAAAATAACTAGGGCTTACCAGGAATGGAGAAGAGCATATGAGTATGGATAAACGAATTTGCTTAAAATAATGATTTTGTTTCTACTGCAAACTGATCAAATGTGATATCTTTTTATTGTCTCCTTCAGATTGGAATAATTGGTGGGACAGGCCTGGATGATCCAGAAATCTTAGAAGGAAGAACCGAAAAATATGTGGACACTCCATTTGGCAAGGTTAATATCCAGTTAGTGGAGACATACTAGCTTTTTTCTTTCTCCTTGCTGTCTTGATTTTTAAGTTAAAAATTTTTTTTAAATTGCTTTTGTCTTGGCAGCACAGGGCTGCCTGCCCCAGGCTGAGAGAGGCCAGGAGTTTCTGTTACTGGGCTCTGCCAACTGAGACAGTATCCCTGAGATTGCCTTGGACTTGACTACTAAGAACATGGCTTTTAAATGTGTACAAATAATTTCTTAATTATATCCCTAGAAGCCAGATGCTCATTTCAAACACAGGAACTGTACTCTCCAGATCACTGCATTCAAATCAGCTTCTAATTTGGGGCCTATCGGTCATACCACAGTCTTTAACAAATGGGAGGAAATATGGCCTTTTTAGTAAGCCCTGGCCCAAAGGGGGATTTTGGGGGGACTGAGAACACAACTGCATAACTGAATTGGAAATAAAACACTCCTCCTTTTCTATTAAAAGGAGGCTGTTTAGTTCTCCCAGTCAGGGTGAGGGTGTCTGCCTTCTCCTAACTCCATAGGGCTACTTCCAAATGCTGTGGTTCCTCTGATCCTCCTACGAAGATCCCTGTATTTGGCAATCCCAACCAAACCCTCCTTTTCAGCCAAGTCCTTAGATTTGATCCGGTATCCTCCAAGTCCTGCTGTCAGCTTGCTCACTTCTTAGCCTCATGTTTTCTTAACCTCCTAGGTTCTCAGACCTTTTCCTCCATTACCTGAGGTCATCTTGTGGCCATCTTAGACCTGGTTAACACAGCAAATGGTTCCAGTGCTGAGTTCTTAAATTCCCTGATAGGGGCCTCCTGTTCCTTTTGCATTTCACTCTCACACCTGTTCTTGAACCTGCCAAATAGCCTTGACACATCTGTGTATGATCAGTGTGGCGTCAGAGTCCCCAGGGGTGCTTGCTACAAATAGATATTACTAAATGGTACCTACCCACGCACGCTTCTAAGTCTTACGAATCTCTGTACTGGTAGAGAGGGCTCAGTAAAATATTGAGTGACTAAGTTGATCCATCAAATCTAGACTCTTTTACTTTGAAATATACCCTCAGACCCCAAGTTTCTATGAATCCTACTACAGATGAACAATTGAAATGGCAGCTTTTTGATTGTTTCTATATGTGTTTTTAAATCACTGACTTGTAACCATTTTTCACTGTGTGCAGCCTTCTGATGCCTTAATTTTGGGGAAGATAAAGAATGTTGATTGCGTCCTCCTTGCAAGGTAACGTATTTCAAGCTTTTGAATGTTACTACTAAAGAACATTTTAAATTTAACTTAAATTGTGAAAAGAGTAATGATGCAGGTATGAGTTTTTAATGTGTTGGTGGAGCCATAGCATCTGAGTCATCTTTATCGCTTACAGTTTCAGGGTAGGTTTTACTGACTTTGGAGATTAAAGATCTTGCCTATCCCCCCTTAGGTTGGGAAAATGTTTAGAACAATCCAATGAGTGATGCAATGATTTGACTAAACTTGAAGCTCTGCTTTCAGTTCTAGCTGCAAGAGGAAATGTTTTCTTTTGTTCTTTTCTGTCTTTTATCTTCTAGTTATAACAAGATCAAGAAAAACTGCTTCATTCATGACCCCTTGTGTAGTAATAGTCCTAGATTTGTGGGGAGTGGGTTTCGGGTCGCCAAACTGGCTTCTCTGTGGTGTCTACACCCTTATTGCCTTGACAAGGCTTGTGCTGTTCCCTAAAGAGAGGAGCAAGTCATTTTATCACACAGTTAGAAATTAGTCAGACTGCATGTATTAGCTTTCTATTGCTGCATAACAAATGACCACAAATTTAGCAGCCTGAAACAGCATACATTATCCCGCAGTTTCCAGGTAACCGGAGTGTGGGTCCTCTTCTGGGTCCTCTTCAGGGTCACATGGGTATATTTAAGTGCTTGTTCTTATCTGGAGCTCCAGGTCCTCGTTCAAGCTCATGTAGGAGTTGGCAGAACTCAGTTCCTCAGGGTTGAAGGACTGAGGCCGTCAGCTGCTAGAGGCTGTCCATGTTCCCTGCTTTGTGGCCCTCCCCGTGGGCAGTTCACAAGACAGCAGCTTGCTGCTGCAAGGCCAGCAGGAGGGCCAGGTAGTGCATGCTGGCAGGCTGGGGCCTGATCATGGGAGTGACTCCCAGCACCTTCCGCTGTGTTCTGTTGGTTGGAAGTATCTCAGGTCCACCTACATTCGAGAAGGAAGGAATTATTCAGAGCATGAAAATGAAGACCACCCTAGGGTCTGTCTGCCACACTGCATTTTTGAAACGGAAGTGGCTTTGCTGAGTCCAGTAAAACTAAATTTTAGTTCTAGATGGTCGCATAGGGTTGATTTCAGGCAACCTTCTTTGTTGGTCTGTGGTCATTGCTGGAGAAACGCTTAATTTTTTCCAGACTGTAAGAGAAAATGGTTCGTGTTGTAGCCCCATGGTGAAGGTTTTATACTCTTGCCAGCTGAACTGAAGTGTGTTGGACTGTGAACCACTTTATGCAGTGGTTCTTAACTCCTTTTGATATGTGAATTTCTTTTGAAAATCTAATCAGAGATTTGGAGACCAGCCTTAGAAAAAATGCATGTACAGTAGTCCCCTCTTATCCACGGTTTCAGTTACCCATAGTCAACTGTGGTCCAAAAGTATTAAATGGAAAAGTCTAGAAATAAACAATTCATAAGTTTTAAATCTTGTGCCATCTGACCCCCTCTGCTCGGGTCAGGAATCATCCCTTTGTCCAGCGTATCCACACTGTGTACACCACCCACCTGTTAGTATAGGAAAAAAACATAGCATATATAGAGGTCAGTACTATACGCAGTTTCAAGCAGCCACAGGGGGGTCTTGTAACGCATTTCCTGTGGATAAGCGGGGACTACCATACTTTCTGGGCATTCATGGACTTCTACCTTCTGAGAGGTCGTTTATGACCTTGGGGTAAAAACCCTGATATGCTAATGCTTGTCTGCAATTATGTACAAATTATTTCCATATTCTTAATTCTGTTGTTGGTGAAGAAGATACATTAAAGTTTATTTCAAAATATCAATATGGAATGATACAAGGGATATTGGATAGAAACCCTGTGGTGCAGGGTTTTTTATTATCCATTTTACAGATCAGAAAAAAAGAAAATTGGGGGCTGAGAAAGCTGAGTGATTTTGATGAGGTCACACAGCTAGTAAGTGGCAGACCTAGGATTTGAACCCAGGCAGTTTTACTTCAAAGCCCAAACTTTTAATCATTATCGTACAAAGTGAGATTTTTGTGTGTTGTTACTTCCTTGAAAGCCTGTTTCTGTATTACCACATGTGAAGACCACTGGTCTCTTGACACTTTAGCCTTCCTGTGGCAGAAAATTACCTGTGGTGTTCGTACTTTTTCAAGCAGCTCAGGATAATTTTAACTTTCTGTGAAATACTGCTTATAAATATACCCTCTAACGTGTGAATTTTTAAAAATAATTTTAGAAATCAAGTTCCCATTACTGGCTGTTTACTGGCACACTGCGTGGGTGTGGGTGTGTGTGTGGGTGTGTGAGAGAGATAGGGGGAAAGAGTGTGTGTGTAAGTACTCAGTTTTTCATCCAACAGATTGAACTACTCATATGGCAAGTCCAGTTCTAGGTACCAGCAGGGAAGACAGATAAGGGCTTCACCGTCTCAGGGCTGATGCTAGTGGGAAGGATTGACACTGAGAAGGAAATACA
Organism: Lipotes vexillifer; assembly: GCF_000442215.2. Lineage (NCBI taxonomy): Eukaryota > Metazoa > Chordata > Mammalia > Artiodactyla > Lipotidae > Lipotes > Lipotes vexillifer. The sequence goes on along the minus strand of NW_006782029.1, from coordinate 1,318,263 downwards.
TAGTTTGAGTGGCCAATAGGTGCCAGAAAGAAAAATAAGGTCAGCGGGTAGTGATGTGATGGAGATGCAGTGGTCATGGAAAGCACTCCTCTGGGGAGGTGATGTGGGAGCTAAGCAGCAAGGCCAGTGAGGCTGAGCCCCGGTGGGAAGGGATAAAGGTAAGGACTGACGTTGCTGTTTGTAGGCTGGGCACAGATGATACGAGCGCCATGGCAGAGTGTTTGGATTTTGTTTGAAGCGTGACACGAAATCATTAGTGGTTGTGTTAACTGTGCTGGGGCTGCCATAACAAGGTGCCACAGACTGAGTGGAAACAGAAATTTGTTTCCTCACAGTTCTGGAGGGTAGAGGTCGGAGATCAAGGGGTCAGCAGGGTTGGTTCCTTCTGAGGTTGGGAGGGAAGGATCTGTTCCGGGCCCCTCTCTTTGGCTTGTACCTGACTGTCTTCTCCCTGTATCTTCACATGCTCTTCTCTGTGTATGTCTGTGTCTTTTTATAAGGACGCCATTCGTGTTGGATTAGGACCCACTCTAATGACTTCATTTTAACTTAATTACCTCATTAAAGACCCTGTCTCCAAATATGGTCACATTCTGATGTACTGGGGGTTCAGATTTCAGCCTAAGAATTTGGAGGGGACATAATTCAGCCCATAACAGTAATGATGAGTGAGGTGATCCATTCTTGGACCATACCTGCTGATGTCAACATAAACAACTGGGAAATCTAATATTTTAAATGTTTCATTAATTTCTTTGGGTGATCGGGCAGAAAAGAATAGAGAGATTAGACTGGAAACTTGAGTTTCTATTTTGGGTGTTTCTTCCTTGGCACCTCTTGTTTTCCGTGTCATGGCTTATGAGAGACCAGATGCCTCAGATTCTGGGGTGTTGGTGCCCCACAGGATAGACATGGCATATTTTCCTGGAGAGTGAATTCTAAGTAAGCTATTACCTACTCTTGATAGGAAAGTAAACTATGAAATGTAAATTGAGTCTGCATTTTATTTATTTTTATTTTCGGCTATGTTGGGTCTCCGTTGCTGCGTGCGGGCTTTCTCTAGTTGCGGCGAGCAGGGGCTACTCTTCGTTGTGGTGCACGGGCTTCTCATTGCAGTGGCTTCTCTTGTTGCAGAGCACGGGGTCTAGGCGCGTGGGCTTCAGTAGTTGTGGCACGTGGGCTCGGTAGTTTTGGCTCTTGGGCTGTAGAGTGCAGGGTCAGTAGTTGTGGCGCATGGGCTTAGTTGCTCCACGGCATGTGGGGTCTTCCCGGACCAGGGCTCGAACCCATGTCCCCTGCACTGGCAGGCGGATTCTTAATCACTGCACCACCAGGGAAGTCCCGAGTCTGCACTTTAAAACCACATAGTTTATACTTAAAGTAGGCTGGTTATTGCCTGGCCTGTTCTCACTCTTCCTCTGCCAAGGAAAGCATTTTGGTGGGAAGGGCTGGAAGGCACTGCTGTAAATGAGTTTTCTTTTCCAAGAGTATTAAAAATGCCCTGCTCGGGCTTCCCTGGTGGCGCAGTGGTTGAGAGTCCGCCTGCCGATGCAGGGGACACGGGTTCGTGCCCCGGTCTGGGAGGATCCCACATGCCGCGGAGCGGCTGGGCCTGTGAGCCATGGCCGCTGAGCCTGCGTATCCGGAGCCTGTGGTCCGCGACGGGAGAGGCCACAGCAGTGAGAGGCCCGCGTACTGCAAAAAAACAAACAAACAAACAAAAATGCCCTGCTCACTCCTCTACCATATTTAATATATTTACTCTCTTTCCTTAGGCATGGGAGGCAGCATACCATCATGCCTTCGAAAGTCAACTATCAGGCAAACATCTGGGCTCTGAAGGAGGAGGGCTGTACACATGTCATAGTGACCACAGCTTGCGGTTCCTTGAAGGAAGAAATTCAGCCTGGCGATATCGTCATTATTGATCAGTTCATTGACAGGTGAGCAGTCGTCTAAAATGCTCAGGTTCCTCCTGTACAGTCGTTCTCAGCTCAAGTGGACAATGTGTGGGGACTTGTGGGAAAGGGGACACAGGCCCACAGATACAAATTACTTAATATTTCCTTAGTATTAGATGTCTAGGCAGTGTTCTCTTTTTCCCTGTTGTCTCATAGACTTTTTATTTGTAGTTGGTTTGTTGAAATGAGGGTCCAGAGAAGCCTTTTTTTTCTTTTTTGTCCTATAGTCTCCTCACATGCTGGATTTTACTGATTGCATCCTTAAGTCTCATTTAGTGTCTTCCCCTGTCCCCTGTGTTTACCGTAAACCAGTGCTTCACTGCGGAGGCCTGATCGGAACCAGGTTTGAATTCTTGGTGAGAATCTTTCTGCATCATATCAGGAGGCACATAATGTCTGGTTGTCTTTTCGTGATGTTAAGATCAATAGTTGGTTCCTGAGCTAGGCATTTTCTGTTACTTAATTGCACAAGGAATCTATAATGTTCCTTTACCAAAATATTGAACAATAATGGACTACCAAGATCCTGGGCTTTCTCTGCATTTAGAAGTAGTTGAAGAAGTCATAAGAAAAGGGGTGGTGTCCTAGGGATCCCATCCTCCTGCTGCCCCCACCTCCCATTCCTGGGGGAAGTAACCACTTCCCAGAATGCTCTGGATGGAGACAGGTAACTGCAGTCTGCTACTTGAGCCAGAGTGGTGGGAAGAAGTACCACAGAGAGTAAACCACTTGGTAGCTCCTATCAGCGTCCCGCATCCATTCACCCCGACCATCACCTCAGTCCATCCTACTCTTCCAGTCTGTTAACTCTGGGCTCGCTGTACCCAACGCCTCTCCTACCTTGACTGTTATGGAAGAAAGGTTTATTCAGTCCTATTCTGTGCGCCTTCTGCTTTTCAGGTATTTAAATATTCCCTAGTCCATCAGAAGCATTGAATGTTACCTGATGAAATGAAGCTATTAGCTTGAACCAAATGAAATTGCCTGTTCTGTAAGCTAGAAATGGTTGAATATCAGTAATTTCATGTGGTTCAACCTAATAAATAATGAGGATAGACTAAAATCATTACATGCCCCTCCCCTTTCATTTTTCCTATCATTTTTCTGCACCTGACACTGTATGTTTTTCATCTTCCCCTCTAGAATGTAAGCCGTGTGAGGGCACGGACCCCATATGTCCTCTTTGCCACTTTATCCCCAGCACCCACAATACTACCTGGCCCGTGGTTGCTCAGTCAGTATTTTTTGAGTGACTGAGTGAACATGATTGTTCGAAGGGAAAGGGAGGCTGGAGTTTGTGTTTAGGGGACATCTTGATCAAAATCTCTATGGCCGTCAAAGACATGTATTTGGGGGTAATGACCTAAGAAAATGGGTGCAATGTGGTTTTTTTAATAATGCAGTGCACAAAACTCTAGAATGATTTGGATTTATAAAGTATGGTAGATGTTACTGGAAGGAAAAGTTTGGCTTGGATACTAAGCCTGGGATTGATATGTTACTTACGTGGTGTAACTGTACACTGTTGCATTTCCCAGATCTTTTTCTCACATGTAGTAAATGTAGATGTTTCACATACTGGCTCTCAAGAAAGCAGGTGGGGCACAAAGAGAATAGAAAGAGAACAGGCGTTGCCATCAGATCTGGTTTCTTTCTGCCTTGGCACTGATTAGCTGTGTGACCTTAAAATCTTCTGGTATCTGTTTTCTTCTATGTGCCATGTCTATAACCTGCCTCCTTAGTCTTGCCTTGGGAGTTCTGAGTCCCTAGCGAGTGCCTTTTATGGATCTAGCATGTGGTACCTGCCCAATAAATGCCTTTACTGTGAGTCTGGGCTGGAGTATGTCTGCTAGTTAACATCACTTGGTAAAAACAGAAAAAAAGGTCTGTTAAAAGGAGGATCCCCTAAGTAAGTAACATTTAGAATGAAATCTCAAATTTTGTATCAATTACGTATTGCAACAATAACATTTTTGATACATTAAGTTATATAAGGTACTAAAGCTCATTTTACCTGTTTCTCTTAATACTGTTTTGATGTGGGTGCTAGAACATTTTAAATTACATATGTGCCTTGCATTATTTTGCTATTGGAGAGCATCTTCTAAGTGTTACTGCTGCTGTTTGAGCTATGTGGTTTCTGTTAACCAGGCTTGAGAATATCTTACAGGAGAGAAGAATCAGAACTTATTGCCTTGTGAGAAATGCCCTACATGTGTTGTACTGACAGCACTTTTTTATTTTAACAGAGTAAATCCTGGTGTGTTGAGGCAGGCATCTGAACCTCCACTTAGTCCTGTCATCAGGCATGAATGGTGAGCTGCAGGCTATGCTGTTTGCAGCCTCAGTGCCCATAGCTATAACCACAGCCCCAGAATGTTTGATAGGACTGCAGCATCCTGCAGAGGTGCACAGAGGATTAGAGATGTGGGGGCAGGAGCACTGAACTCTAGAAGGATCATATTGGCTCTGTTTGGCCTCAGGCAGATCACTTTACCTATGTGGGCCATGGTCCTCTCTTCAAAATTATAGGTTGAATTCCATCAATTAAGCTCCTTTTCCTTGCACTGTCCATGGGTTCTTCTCCAGGGATTGATCTGGAAACACATTTTTGCTTGCTACTGCTATAACTTTGCCAGCACATCATCTTAGAAAAAATATCCTCATCCTAAAGTGTCTTCAAAGACTAGAGGGACTGTTTTAATCTCCCTGACATACATTTGTGATAAAGAATCAAAATGGAATAGTATGGCTATTCTTTTTTAACAGATGGCAGAACTAGAGCATCTTGCTTTCTTTGCCCTCAGTGCTCAGCATAGGGGAAAAAAACACCAACCTGGCTTGTCAACCATGCCGTGCATACCTTAGAAGTCATTAAGATTTGAGAGTGACAGGTAGCTTTGATTTTTATGGTTGTTTTTAAAATCATTAGATTCCTATAAGCTAAAAATGAAAAATACCCTTGAACGTGTCTAACAGGCTGAAAGCTCTTTTAGGAAAATAAGATCATTCTCTTTTGAAAATCATTGGGTTTGCTCATGCTACATTCCAGCCTGTGAAAACTTGAAAGCCTCGGCATGAGAAAAGGGGAATCCTGGGTGTGGCTGACCTTGAGAAATCAGGACAGCAGACAGGTGGGGAGAGGAGTTGGTTCCAGTATTTTTGGGTGTGTGTACTCAGTCCTTTGCATCTGTTTCTCAGACATGCAAGGAAATAACCTTTGCTAATATTTAAAGTGAAAGTAATCTTTCATTTGTGATTAGGGCTGCTGTAGAAAGGAAAATGTATGTGGATCTAGAACCTAAATGCTGAAAGAATGTGTTCTCTGGTCATTTTCCCATGTGTGTTGCACAGTGACAGGTTTCCTGACTCTTCCCTAATCCTGGACCCCATGTGCAATGTTCTTCACAAACCAAAAATTTTAAATAGTAATTCATACCTAGAACTTGTAAGAGGTTCGCCCACAGTGTCTTCAGTGCCTGCCTTGGGCCTCCTGATATACTGGGTTTATTTTTTTTGTTTTGTTTTGTTTTGTTTTGCTGTACACAGGCCTCTCACTGTTGTGGCCTCTCCCATTGTGGAGCACAGGCTCCAGACACGCAGGCTCAGCGGCCATGGCTCACAGGCCTAGCCGCTCCGCGGCATGTGGGATCTTCCCGGACCGGGGCACGAACCCACATCCCCTGCATCAGCAGGCGGACTCTCAACCACTGCACAACCAGGGAAGCCCACTGGGTTTGAGTAATCCCTTTCTTCTACTTGGTGGAGGTCCCCACCATCAGAGCCATAAGTCATTTGGCAATTCATGATAAAACATGGTTAAGAATGGGGCTTGTTCTGCTTCTTGACCATTATTAAACAGTCCATGTGAACTGGGGAGAGAATGTCTGTCTGACCTTTCATCTGTTTTAGGATTGTGAGGCTATTTCTACTTTAAAAGGATCTTATAAGGGAGACACTCCCAAGATTCATAATTTGGGGTAGTTCTCCTGTGGTACCAACCTCTGCCCGTGCAGGGTACATCTGGCTCTCACAGTGTCTCTGGTGGGGAAGCAAGACTGTCTGAGTGACGGAGAGAAAAGACCTCATAGGGAATCCAAGTTGATTCCCTCCCCATAATCTGGCTTTGCACATGAAACAGAGACAGAAATCTGAAAGCTTAGCTACTCTCAGGGTTCCACTAAGGCTTTTCAAATTGTTTCTCTACTGTGCTTTATACCTGCCTGCATCCTTGTGTCTTCTAATCTCCTGTATCTATTTGCCACTGTCCAGGAAGCAGCTGGGACAGCTTTACTTGCTAAGTGGTTCTGCTGTTACCTCCCTTCCTGCTGGTAGAAGCACCTCCCTCCTTTGAGCCCAGCAGGATCAGTGGTAGGTGTTTTATGAAGCTGGATCCTCCCTGCCTGTGGTTTGGTGAGGGCTCCATATAAGACCAACCAAATTCTGAGACAAGACTTAGAAATTTAGGGGCACAACTGCATTTACTTGGCTTTTGTTTTGTTTTGTTTTTGCTTTTCAGCCTTGCAGGTAAAGACATAACCATCCCTCGCATCCCACCCCACTTTTAAGGCCTGACTTTGATGATACATTATAAAGTGGAGTATAGAAGTGATTTCTAATGAGATTTTTGCTATTATAGAGCAAGCAACACTGTTTCCCCAGATGCTTTTTTCAAAGCATGAGGCATTTTGTTGTCTCTTCCTGTTTTCCTTCTGTTGCACATACCCTCCATTGTCGACCCAGTTGTTGTTAGATACTCCCTAGAAATTCATTTGTCTGTGGGGGGTGGGGACTGATTATATGGCCTCTCTTCCACCCTAGACTAGTAACTTTCCGTGCCATGGAAGCTACACATGGGCAGGAGATTCTAGCAACTTCCACATATGACCTTTCTCCTTTCACCATCAATCCTGATTATCATCATTGAAGGGAATTCAACTCACCTTACTTGTTTGTTTATTTTTAAAGAATTAGTTTTATTTATGTATTTATTTTTGGTTGCGTTGGGTCTTTGTTGCTGTGCACAGGCCTTCTCTAGTTGTGTCGAGCAGGGGCTACTCTCTGTTGCAGCCCGCGGGCTTCTCATTGAGGTGGCTTCTCTTGTTGTGGAGCACAGGCTCTAGGCACGCAGGCTTCAGTAGTTGTGGTGCACGGGCTTAGCTGCTCCACAGCGTGTGCAGAGATCAAACTTGTGTCCCCTGCATTGGCAGGCAGATTCTTAACCACTGTGCCAACACGGAAGTCCCTCACCATATTTATGAAAGGAACAATTAGATATGCAGAGTGTTTGGAAAGATGCCCACATTATATTAAGTTAAAAAAAAAAAAAGATGCATACTAGTAGGGTCACTTAAACTGCTTCTGTCACTACCAGAAATATCTCAAGGTGAAGCTGGGTAACATCTGTAAGGATGAGAATAAGATTCTTTCTTTTTAATAGCGGCCTCTATCAGGAATGTGTAAGGTGTTTTGGGGTTTTTTTGTTTTTTTAACAATGAGAAAAATATGGCCAAAAAATTAAGATTAAAAAAAGGCAGGATGTAATTCCTTATGCCGGGTGTTTTCTGCAAAATGCTGTTAACACACTGCCCTGAGGCCCCTGGTTAGGTTCAATTAAAAGAATGTGGTGGAAGAAGCCCCAGCTTGGAAGTGAGGACATCCAAAATTATATCCTGGCCCTGCCCCCAAATTCCTGTGTCACTTAGTGTCCTCATCTGCTAAATGAGGGTGTTGGATTGATTCCTAAGAGTTCTGATGCCCACCCTCTTAAGAGAATTATTTTCTCGCTAGAATCGGGAGAGGTTGGGGGTTGGGATGAGCGTTGGCTGGTGATGCACACTTACTCATCAGGAAAGTCCCACTGTAACCACAGGGGTAAGGGATGATGTCAGTTTATTTCCCTCTCCCAAAGACATAGCCCTGCCTTGGGCTTCCCCCGGGGTTTAACAGTGCAAAATTCTTACCCACCCTTGGAAGGTAGGCCTAGAGGTTGAGGTGTGTAATGATGTCAGTTTCTCAGTCTTTCAGCCTCTTGGGCACGGGGTTTGTTCTTACCAATAGAAATGGAGGTTTATGATAAAGAATTATACAGGAAGCCTTTGCTTAGCTCTTTCTCCCATTCCTGTCAGCAGCCGTTTTGAATCTTTCTGTTCTCTTACAGCTTCCTGCCCATATCCTTCGCTCTTGGTTGAGAACATTGCCTCTTTACAAGAAAACATGGTATTAGGCACAAACTCGCCATCTTCCTTCACCCTCCCTTTCACCAGTTACTTGCATCCCTGTTCTTTGTCATCTTGCTGCTGTCCTTGAAGTGGGGGCAACCGTTCCCTGTGTGAGGTTAACTCTGTTCTGCAAACTACCTTCTCACCTTATATCCTTACTTTTATTTAAAAAATGCTGTAAGCTCCCAATGTTTGAGTTCCTACCAAGTGCCACAAATCAATTAACCCTATTTACCACATATACGGGTCGTTTCCTCAGTTTAAATTGAGGGAACTTAAGCTCAGAAATATTGGTCATTTGCTAATAAGTGGGACCTATGGGGGTTTGAATTAGGTTCATCTGCAAACCCTATGACCTCAACCACTCCTGACGCATGGACTTCCAGCTCTGGCCTCCACCTTGAGATCCACACTGGCTCCTAGATACAGGACATGGTCCCAAAGACACCTCACACTTTGTAATTCACACTTCATTAATTTTCCCCCTTGGTTGTCTTCTAACCCCACACCTTCCCCCGTCTCGAGCTCCCTCTTCTCCACTGGGTAAGTTGCTAAGTTGGTAATACCATCGCACTGCCATCTACCGGGTGATCGCTGCTGTGGATCTGTCACCCCTACATCCAGTCGGTCTCTAAGTCGTGCCCATGTGTGCCTTGAATCCACCCTATCATCTGTCACCACTGCCCTCATCTGGGTTAGTTCTTAACATTTTTACTTCTCCCAGCTTGACTCCCCTCAAAGCTGGTTGCCATACTACTCCTGGAAAATGTAACAGGAAGGAAGACACAGTCACAGGAGTGCTGGAAACCAAGCTCAAACAACTGCTACCCTCTGGGAGGGCTTGCCCCGGAATCTGTTACTGAGCATCAGCTCGTATGCAGACTTCTGAATAAGCAGCACAGTCTAGAGAAGGGCTGTCCCTGTGTAGAAGACCTCAGCTATTCAGCTCTTCCTGTAATTTGATGTAATTTTTTCCTAGTTCCTTTTGTCACTGATAGTAATGATCTTTGATGTATACTTAAAACTATCTTGTCCCCTTTGTGGTGGTTTCTTCACTGCTTTTGTACTTTACATCCCTGCTCATTTCCCTTTCCCCAGTGAAGTATTAATGTTTATTATCTGGTCATCTCTGGTCTTTTGAACATGAAGTCAAGTTATTTCTGGATAATTATGAAGGGAAAGAAAATATTAAGTTCTTCCCACTTGTGAGACGCTGTCAGGCCCTGGATAATTAACGCACATACCTATTACTGGTAGAGATGGTTAGAATCGTAATAGAAGGCAATCTGACACATTACTAAAGTTTTCAATATGCATGCCTTTCCAACCAGCCTTCCCCTTTTGCAGCTTGCAGTGCTAAGAGTAAATGCACCAAACGATGCATTTTTCACTTAGGAGCACTCATGAGATAGACTGGGTAGACTTTAAGTGATGTGGGTAGAATCATTTCCCCGAAACCAAGCTGCGTATGAGCAGCCCTTGGCCCCCTTTGCCAGTAAATTAACCGCCTCGTGTTCCTGTGTGCTGAGGCTCGTGGACATGTGCTGTGCTCCAGAACCACCTTGGAAGTGTGCGGGTGTGTTTGCTTCTGCTGTGGGAAAAGTGTTTTCCCTCATCTTGTTTGCAACTCAGCATTTCCTCAAAGGAAGACTATTAACAGATGGCTGTCTTTGTGCCAATTCAAGGATCTTGATCCAGAAAGAACCTACTGGTCAGTCTTTCTCTGGGCTTTGTTCCCCCACTGTGTCTGAAAGTGCCCAGTATTCTCTCCCTGATGGCCTTGAATTCATTTCTCTTGCCAGTACACAACATCATTTTGTCTTCTTCACTCTTCCATACGCAGTTTGTTGTTTGTTTTGCTAACTTTTCTCATCACATATCCCCGTTTTGGGGGGTACCCTTGACTTGAGACCCAAGTATGTCTGCTCTGAAGTTGGCAGACGAGAAGTACAGAAGCAGATTTTCTACCAGCAGTAGTTACTCGGGCTGAGCACTTGCTTCATGTGTTCTCATTCAGTCTTCACACTGTATTTACCCTTCATACTTCCCCATTTAAAATATGAGAAGACTGATAAGGTGAACACAGGTCCGAGTGACTCTCTCCTGGAGGCACACAGCCAGCCAGGGAGCAGTAAAGCCAGTCAGTTGGGCAGTCCCTGAAGTCTACTTCCAGTGGATATCCCAGGCTGATGGTGGAGAGGGGGGTGAAATTAGCAGTCCCTTTGCCTCGCTAGGAGGCTTCACCAATTGAAGCAAGAGTTAGGGGCAGAGTTGCATTGCGTTAACTATGTTAAACCATATGAGCACATGTATTAGCTTCCTATTGCTGCTGTAACAAGTTACCACAAACTTAGTGGCTTAAACAACACACATTTATTATCTAATTCTGCAGGTTAGGAGTCTAACATGGGTCTCAGGAGGCTAAAATCAAGGGCTGCATTCCTTTCTGGAGGCTCGGGAGAATCCCTTTCCTTGCTCTTTGCCACCTTCACTCCTTGGCTCCTGGCCCCCTTCCATCTTCAAAGCCAGCAATGGCGGGTCAAGTCCTTTTCATCACTAGTACTGACTCTTCTGCCTTCTTCCACATGTCAGGACTCCTGTGATTATACTGGGCCTACCTGATTAATCCAGGATAATCTTTCTAAGTCCAGCTTGTTAGCAGTCTTAATTCCACCTGCAACCTCTGTCCCCCTCTGCCATGTAAGGTAACATATTCATATGTTCTGGGCATTAGGGTGTGGATATTCAGGGGTGTAGGGGGGCATTATTTTGTTTGCTGCCACATGCCACTTTCACAGCTTGGTAGGACAGAGCCGCCACCCCTAAACTCTCATCCTTGGTCTAGGTTGCTTCTGGAAGGTGTGTGATCCTTCCTGTTCTTCTCATCCACAGCCTAAAACACAGCTTCCCAATGGATCCAGCCAGTCTGACGTTGTCTAAGGCTAATTTTTTTCCTGTGGCCCAGGAAGAGATTCCAGTTCTATCTCTTGATGGGAGGAAGAAGAGATCTCACTAAGGGCCCCCTTTATCAGGGAAAGGTGCTCACCTAGGCACGGCTGCACACCTAGTTTCTGCCCTCAAGAAAAATCTGCAAGTGTCTTCCATTGATGAGCTCCTCCATGTGCTTGCTTCTGCTGCACCTGTGTCCATCAGTAATGTGACTTGGGTAAATACTGTGGGCCGGATGCTGCATCTGTTCCCTCATTGATCTTCAGGGCAATAGTAGTAGCACTTTGCAACAATTACTATTTATCCCCAAACACACATTTGACATATAAATGGAGGAGTTATTGCATCAGCCTATTGGGATGTAGCTACCGGAGGTTTTTTGTGGCCCTGTTTTAAACAAGGGTGTAAGTGGATGTTGCTAATACCTTATGAAGAAAGAACTCCGGGAGGTTAAGTAATTTGCTCAAGGCCACACGAAAAATCAGTAACAGGATTGAAATCCAGGTACAAAACTACATTTTCTATATTTTCTCCATATCCGTCAGAAAACTCTACTTGAGAGTGAACTACTGCTTTGTTTATAGAAGAGCTCTTTTGACTGGAAATTGGAAGTGAACAGGCAGGAACCCCCTTTAACACAGGCTCAATGAGGTAACAGTCCCCACCGTGTGGGACGTCCTTTGCCTCTTGCTGCGTTTCAGAAGCTCTCACTTCTCCTTAAAAACTCTCAGGGGGAGGACAGGAGATCATAAAACCACATATATTTTCATTTTAGAATTTCACTTGGGTGGTGTCCTTCAGTCACTTCACTTGTGATTGCAAACCCCATTGCTCTTGGTCTGAATTTCATTCAGCATAATCATGCCTCATTATTTTATGCAGCATAGGAGTATTTATAGTGATTTAAAATTAGATCATTACTTTTCCTTGAATATGTCACTGTTTGAGTTATGCAGAACACCACAAGTAGGTGGGCAGTCAGTGTGAAGAGATGTTTCTTATCGGCACTTTCCCTCCTGGGATCTTAACAGCATAACCCTGAACCTATTAGAAATACTGGTATTAAAGTCCCCATTTCTTCCTCGGGGCTACCCCTCCTGCAAGGTTAGGTTCTCTGAGGCCCCATTCTCAGCTACAGCTTCTCCTTGGTGCTGACTCCCAATTCAGTCTCTAGCCCAGACCTCAGTTCTGAGCTGCTGTGGGATATCTAGGCATCAGGGCTCACTTAATCCTCATAACACTCTTATAAATGGGTGGATGAACACTACATTTTGTAATTGGGAAATAAAGAATCAAGAAGATATGGTGGTTTGCTATAAGCCTTAGAGGTGGCAGTTAGGGAGCTTTGTTTAAAGAGAAAAATGTAGGGCTTCCCTGGTGGCGCAGTGGTTGAGGGTCCGCCTGCCGATGCAGGAGACACGGGTTTGTGCCCCGGTCTGGGAAGATCCCACATGCCGCGGAGCGGCTAGGCCCATGAGCCACTGAGCCTGCGCGTCTGGCGAAAAAAAAAAAAAAGAAAAAAAGAAAAATGTAAAATGTTCCAGTTGAGAGGGAATTAAAACTGTAGGCAGTTAGTATCATATGTATATAGCATAACATAAGGAATAACTAATACATATTATGTCTTAAGGTAAATGTTCAGAACAGAGAGAGGAGTAATTAGGCAAAGAAGGGATGGAGATAGAGAGGGACAGAGATAGATAAGATGGGGGTGTTACTGCATAGATGTCTATTGGGGTATAGCCACTGAAGGGTTTTGTGGCCCTGTTTTCACACTTAATCATGGTTGTAAGTAGGATTTTTGCTAATACTTGACTCATTGAAGGCTGAAACCAAGCCAAAGCTGGAATATGTGGAACCATTTTATTAGTCAGTTTTACAAAAAAGAGAAAAGCCTCTGTTTATATAGGCTGGAAGAGTCATTTGACCTGTTCTTCAACGCCATCTGAAATTGCTTTGGGGTTAACTTAGCCTTTCCCTTAAGACCCATATACGATAAGGGGTTGAGAAGAGCACAGACTGAGTTTTCATTCCTCCCAATCTCTGAGGCCTAATCTCTGAGCAAGGTGGCTTTGGTGCCAGCTAGTGTCACTGTTTAATATGTGATGGGGAGGAAGTAACAGGTTAACTTTTATAGGTGGACACACCAGCTGTGTAAACTGAACCAGAATATTTCTCCATGCCGTTGCCTACCCTCCCACCCCCGGAAGCAGAAATGAAGTGATTTGCCTTCAGCTGTTGGTTTTCCCTTGCCCTGTCCCTCCCCTGCTCTCCCCTCTCTAGGGAAATGAGGACTTTCTTTTCTGTATTACTCATGAGTTCAAGTTTAGGACAATATAATGGATATAGGAAGTGCTTTATTCTGAAAACTTTGAGAGAGAAGTTGCTGGGTGACTTGCCACTGGCTTAATTTTACCCTCTCTCCTACAGATTCAAAAATGTTTTATCAGAAAGTTAACTTTAGAACTTTCATGAGACTTTAGAACTAATTCTGGCGGGTAGACGCATAAGCTTAAGTAAGGGAGTGAAGAGACAGATGATTCTGAAATGTGGAGCTGGATGAATGGCTGCTTTCTTCAGTGGGTCAAAGGCATGAAAAAATAAGGTTGAGGGCAGGAATTACTCTCAATTTAGTGACAGGGCAATCAAATGCAAAGTTTGGACCGTGTTTGAACATGAAACTAATCAAGCAACGGTTTAAAGAAAGTTTTGGTTTTTTGTTTTTTTTTGAGGACACCAGGGAAATTTGCACATGGTCTATATATTAGGTGATACTGATGAATTAATGTCATTTTTATCAGCTGTGATAATGACATTGCCATGGAAAATACTCCACATATTTTGGTCCTTCTGAAGTAGGGGTGAAGTGACAAAGTCTGGGATTTGCAACAGATAAAGCAGGTTTGACAAAATTTAGGAAACTGTTGAATCTAAGTGATATATATGGGGTTCACTATACAATCCTCTACATCTGAGATGATGGAAAATTTTCATATTGACTTCTTAAGTGTTTTACCTGGCCTCCTGAGCCCACAGTTGAGTTGCATCTACAGTTCAGTGTGGTTATCCTATCACAGCCACTAGACCACAGACACTTTAATTCCTGTTGGGAAGCACGCTGCCACCAACCCAGAGCCAAAAAAGCCAAATACCATCCAGAAGCTCTTTTTCTTGTTGTTTAAAAAAAAAAAAATGTTTCCTTCAGCTTATCCAGAACTATTGATTCTGGAGTGAGGACCAAGATATCGACCGAGATACAACTGATTACCAGCCCCCAGAGGGTGGAAAGGTGGCTTTTTAAAAACTACCCTTTTATATTTTATTTTGTAGGACTACCAGAAGGCTTCAGACCTTCTATGATGGAAATCATTCCTGTGCCAGAGGAGTGTGTCATATTCCAATGGCTGAGCCGTTCTGCCCTAAAACCAGAGAGGTTCGTGATATTTCTGGAAGGTGCACCAGAATAAATCATGAGGGCTTGGGGTGGCATCTAGACGTAGAATTAACTGGCCAAGCATGTGGTCTCTCTTCCCCTCTCTAGCTTGCTGCTTACTCAAGGTTTTATGAAGAGTTGTTTCCCTTTGCTAATAATGTCTCCACTACTCTCAGTCATTTGTAAGATGAATCACTCAAAGTTGCAACCTACTTTTTTTTTTTCTTAAATAAGTTTTGATTTTGCTGTCAGGATACCTTTTAAAATAATTTAGGGTAGCATAGTATGTCCAGAGTATACAATCTGGAACCAGATTTCTTATGATCAGGTCTTTACTCTTCAGCTTAATTGGTGTGTGTCTTTGGACCAAAACCTCGGGTTTGGTTTCCTCGTTTGTAAAATAAGGTGATGATAACATGTACCTCGTAGGACTGTGAGGGATAAAACAGTTATTTACTTATAAAGTGCTTTGAGTGATGCCTGTTAGTTATAAGACATCCAGTGACTGTTAACTGCTTTTATGAATGAATTAAGTTATTAATAATCTGTAAATTGTCAGATTGGCATCATTTGCCTTTGAGCTGAGTTTGGCTGTCCAGCTTCCTCTCCAGGATTATAGTAAGAGCTCAGGACTAAAGGGGCAGCCCTACAAAAGCCAATGGTGATATAAAGTGAGGAATCACAGCCTTAGCTTTCAGAGAATAAAAATGGCTACCACAATTCAAAAGTCCATCCATGGTACTTTTCTTATAACTCAAGATTTGAAAGTCAGGTGCAACCCAGTAGGTCAGAAGTTATTGTCAGAGACAAACTGCCTAGTAAAATCTACTTTATAAAATAACTTAGACAATACAGATACCTAAACATGTTAATCATTCAGGTGATTTTAACACCTGAATGTGGAAAGTAGTGTATGTTCAGCCTTGTATAATCATGGAAAACTAGCTTCCTTACAGTTAAGAGCTAGGGCACCTTAACCTCACTCTGGTCTCAGAAATCTAGAATCCAAAGCCAGGCGTTGGAGAGAGCCATTTCAGATATATCACTGCATGTTGATTCTCTGTGACTTCTGTGAAAGCACCTTTTTTACTTCTTTAAAACAAAAGGGCAGGTTAAGTTTTAAGTGTGAGTTTAGAATACATTTGACCCTTGAACAACATGAGGAGTAGGGGCACTGACCTACCATGCACTTGAAAATCTGAGTATAACTTTACAGTTGGCCCTCCTTATCTGCAGTTCTGCATCTAAGGATTCAGCGAACCACAGATTGTATAGTATTGTAGTATGAGTTTATTGGAAAAAATCCATGTATGAGTGGACTGCACAGTTCAAACCTGTGTTGTTCAAGGATCAACTGTGTATGTTCCTGGTTAGTTATCAGCAGAATATATCAGAACAATGTAAGTCTGAAACACAGATCTGTCCACAGAATAAATTTGCTCTCCAGAAGAAGTTAGATGTGTGCAATAACATTTTTGTCCACTTCAAAATGGGGGCAGCTTGGGAAGAAATAGACTAGGGAGAGAATATGCATGTTAGTAGGAAATCAGAGGTACTGCCCCAGTGATTTGGGCACTAGGAGTAGAGGTGGGTAAGGGAAAAGTGCTAATGATGTATGCAGAGCACATGTAAATGTGGTGGCTGGATGATAGTTTCCAGTAATGCAGTTTGGCCTCCCTTGAGACTGAATTAATTCAGCTATTATTAGTCTAGTCAAGCTAAGGACCCTCACATGAAGACTTTAAAAGAGTGCTGTGGAGGGCAGTTTAAGAAAATGGGAAAATAAGGCCTTCAGAATATTACTTTATTCTTATATACCCTAAAAGAGATTTTAAAATATTGTCCAAAAAATGTAAAGAGTGGGTGGTGTTGCCCCTTCGTAATTATCATTTTAACTTTCAACATCATTGTGTACTTTTGTGTACCGATGACAGATTGTGAAGTGGCAAGCAAGGTACACTATGGTTGTACTATATCTTACCATTTGTGTTGAAATATGTGTATATAAAAGAGATAAATATGAAAATATTTATATGCAAATAGAGTGTTTCTGGAAAGTTGACTGAAGAACTGGTAACAGTTGTTTCCCATGGGGAAACTGGATCGCTAGTACACAGGTAGAAGAAATACTTGTCACAGAATAATATCCTTTTGTACTGTTTACATTTTTGTACCATGTGCAAGTATTACCTATTCCAAAAATAGTACTTCTAGTTGAAAGGTAATCTGAAACACATTCTTCTAAAGTCCTGACACAGTAAAGAGACCTCTCAGCCTGTAGTTTATATTTCTGGCACCTTACAGTGGCGTTATCTGTTCGTGTGGGAGTGCAGAGTACTTGCCCAGGTGGCAAGGGCCCAGGGTCTGTCACTGGCTGGCCCACCCAGGCCAATAAGCCTCTACTTCCTCCTCCCTACCGTGGCACCCACCATCCAGGGTGATGGTGAAGACGTACAAGGCACATTGCCACTGGCCTGCGATAGTTGTGATCTTCCTTCACACATCTCTAGAAGCACTCTGAAGTTTGGCCGAGACATACAGCTCAGTTATTTGGGATTTTTAAAGACATTTAATGAAGACAGGACTGGGCTGGTTATATCTTAATTTTGAAAGTGGGGGGGACA
Organism: Lipotes vexillifer; assembly: GCF_000442215.2. Classification (NCBI taxonomy): domain Eukaryota; kingdom Metazoa; phylum Chordata; class Mammalia; order Artiodactyla; family Lipotidae; genus Lipotes; species Lipotes vexillifer. The sequence goes on along the minus strand of NW_006782029.1, from coordinate 1,301,075 downwards.
GCAGGGGAAAGAGGGATTTAATAAGCCCTTGTATTTATACCTATACTCCTTAAGGAAAAGTTTTGATTTAGCAGAATCTTATTTTCAGCATGTATAGGATAAATAAACATGATGTAGCATCAGCTAGTCATCTAGGGCTTGTCATGGTTCTAAATTTGGAGTTGCCGAAGCTCTTGTTAAAATTCTTTCTCGTCTTGCCATAGCATAATGTGTTATTTTTAAGGAAATAGGTTAATTTGCTTATGTGGTTCAGCCATGTGCAGGCAAGACTTTGGCCTAGATTGGAGCCTTCTACTGACTTTGAGTCACTCCATTTTATATATGGTACCATAGGAAACTTGACAAATTATTTGGGAAATGTGTAGAAGCTGCCAGTGTTAATAATTAGAAGACCAGTTAAGCATTTAGATTCCTTGCTATATATATTCCTTAGCTCATTTAATATTCACAGTATCGGGGCTTCCCTGGTTGCACAGTGGTTAAGAATCTGCCTGCCAGTGCAGGGGACACAGGTTCGAGCCCTGGTCTGGGAAGATCCCATATGCTGCAGAGCAACTAAGCCCGTGTGCCACAACTACTGAGCCTGCGAGCCACAACTACTGAAGCCCCTGCGCCTAGAGCCCATGCTTCGCAACAAGAGAAGCCACTGCAATGAGAAGCCCACGCACCGTAACAAAGATAAGCCCCTGCTGGCTGCAACTAGAGAAAGCCCACATGCAGCAACGAGGACCCAAAACAGCCAATAAATAAATAAATAAATAAATTCTTTAAAAAAAAAAAAACTTCTCAGTATCTCTGAGTTATATAATATTATTATTCCCATTTTACAGATGAAAAAACTAGGACGTACATAAGGGTAAGTGAATTCTTGGCAGTGCTTTAACAGTTAAGTTTAAAAGACTAATTTTTTTAAATTAAAAAGGAATGTTGATGCACAGGCTAAGAAAATAATGAAATTAGATTAGACATACGTTATTAGACACTAAAAAAAGTGATCAAACTTTTAAATAATGTTTCTAAACTCATATGTGGCCTTGCCTCTAAAGGGATGCCAAGATAAGTTTATCTCTGGATAGAAGAAATCAGCACAGCCCCATTCTGTTTTTTACTGTATGTCTTTAGAGAGGCAACAGGCAAAAGAGATTATGAAATCACTTTCTACCCCCAAAAAGCTTTCACAAAAGCCCTCAGGTTTTGTATAAAAGAGCAGTGAGAATGAGTTTCTCAGGAGCTTGAAAACAGTTCACTCTGCACATCTCTGAGATGTGAATGAGGAAGGCACCCTAGTGTAGCCTTAGAGGTTAAGAGCTCAGGCTCAAGCCCCCATTCACAATCCATGATAGTCTCTTAAAGTTGTTAAGAAGTGAGATTAAAGCATGTAAACAAATGCCTGGTGTGTAGAGAAACCTCACTGTTTGCTCTTGTAGCTGTGAGCTAGGGGCTGGGGCAGGACAGAGCACTGTGTAAGGGTAAGGGTCTAGGAAACACCCTTCTGTGATCTCCTAGGTTCTCTTTGAGGGCCTACAGGTACTAGGTATTTATAGTAACAATCTTTTAAAGAATCAGAGGAAAAATAAATTAAGCTGAACTTCTATTTTTATGTTTGTATGTTTTGAGTTTGGTTCTTTGCATTCTAGGTCCTCATAGAGACTGCTAAGAAGCTAGGACTCCGGTGCCACTCAAAAGGGACAATGATCACAATTGAGGGACCTCGTTTTAGCTCCCGGGCAGAAAGCGTCATGTTCCAAACCTGGGGGGCGGATGTTATCAACATGACCACAGTTCCAGAGGTGATTCTTGCTAAGGAGGCTGGAATTTGCTATGCAAGTATCGCCATGGCAACAGATTATGATTGCTGGAAGGAGCATGAGGAAGTGGTAAGTGAAATTCTCTTTGGAACTTGTATGGCCTGGGTTTCCACGTGCCAGTAAGAGAGTGTCTTAACTCTTTGTTTATATTACATTAGTTCCAGAAAGTGCCATTCTACCAGGTTTTAAAGTCAGCTTTTTATACACTGTCATTAGGTATTAACAGATTTTTTCTGTAGTTCCCACTGGAAGAACAGAAATCTTCAGAGAGAATAAAAAGACACTTTTATCCAAGGATCAGCAGGGGAACAGTACATTGTAAACATGTAGGTGTGTTGGGAATTATATTGAGACTTGGCCCTTACTTTAAGGATAAAGACTTGGTTATAAGTTCTGTATGCTGTGCTACTGTTTATTATGTAGGGTGAAAACCCTACTATTACGTACCACTTCCTGGTAAGAGGACTCTGTATTCATGTCTGTCTGTATTCATGTCTGTCTCACCTACCTTGGCTGGGTACTGTGCTTGGTATAATAATATGATGGCAGACAGACAAGTCTATAAGGAGCCAACATTCTGGGTTTTGTGGGGCTGGGTAGAGGCCAAGCAAACCAATGTGAGAAGGCTCAGGGTTATAAGGAAATAGTGTGGTAAGGTACAGAAGTACATATCAAATTGGCCCAACCAAATACTTGAAATCCAGGAAGGCTCCCTGGTTTAAGTGTGATGGGAAAGATGGCTGTGCCTGAGTTGAGTGGAGAGGAGAGGAGGGAGAAGGGGAGGCAGGGCCACGTAGGCTGTGTAAGGATTTCAGATGGGAGGTCAGTGAGGGTTTTTGGCAGGAAAGACAGCAAGATCCAGCTGGTATTTGAGGACACTGGGCCACTGAGGTCAGGCTTCCAAAACAAATATTTTCTTTGTGGAAAACTTTGAACATCTACAAAAGTAGAGTCTAGTATAATGAACCCCCAGTTACCATCACTGAGCTTTCCAGTTATCAGCCATGTCAAATCTTGTTTTATTTATATGCCCCTACCCACTTTTCTCTCCCCTACCCTAATTATTTTGAAGTAAATTTTTCTAAAAGGCCTCTCTTTTAAAATAATTTTTTAAAACCACACCATTGTTGTATGAAAAAATATTGAAATTAATTCCTTAATATAATCAAATGTCCAGATTTGTCACATTTCCCCTCGTTTTATAATTTTTAACAGTTCAAATCAGGATCCCTTGTAATCCACACATTGTATTTGAACGATATGCCTCTTAAATCTTTTACTGTAATATTCTCCTCCCTTTTCATTCCTTGCATTTTACTTGAAAAAAAACAGATCATTTGTCTTGTCATTCATCTCATTTTCAAAAGAGAAAGTGATAAAACTACAGCCAAGAAATTTTTAAGGAAGAAGTGCTGGGGTGGCGGTTCTGAACACACTTAGGGAAGGTGACATCTTCCCCAAAGGGACCTTACCACCATCTCAGGCTGCTTGTTTCACCATCCAATTTCATGTAAAATGGAGTAAGATATTCTAGCTGCCTGTCCATCCATGGGTATGGATTTTGGGTCATAGATGAACACCGATTCTTGGCATGAATGTCTTATCCTGACTCCGCAGTGTAATAAACTGTTGCTGACAACTAGGATGTTTGTTATGTAAGAGATTTGCAAATCCTGACCCAACAAAGTCTCTGACTTGGCAGCTTTGGTCACCTAAGGGACAGCTCAGCCTCATGATGTTGAGAAGCTGCTTCCAATTAATAGGAGACTCCAGCCTCTGCCACTCCGCAGGAGCAGATTGCTTCCTGCCTGTGGCTTTCTGCTCGGTCTAGTAACATTTGTCTCCCATGCAGAGCGAATGGTACTTTCGTTTAGTAGCCCACATGAGGTTTGGAAAACAGTCAGTTGGAGCTACTTCAGTTAAAAGCAAAAAAAAAAAAACAACAAACCTAAGCTCTTTGTAAGTGGTAAGGCACGAAAGCAAATAATATTAAATGCCACCAGGAAAACATAGACAAAGATGGCATCATCTCAGTCAGCTATGTGTGTCATTGTGCTTTAAACCAGATGTGTAGCCTGGCATGGCAAAAAGGTTTTAGAGTTGCCTAAACCCTTCTTCAAATTCCTGTTGTTCTTTTTACTTGTAATACTGGTTGAATTATTTAACCTGTTCGCATGGGTGGGGGTTGTGTAGTTATATTTCTGACCTTGCAGATTATTAGGAGATTAGATTATTAGGAGAATTAAACCATATGATAAATGTAGAGCATCTAGTATAGTGCTGGCTCCTGAGAGGGTGGTCATCAGATGGTAGGTGTGATGGAATGGGGGAGGGGGATAGTTTCTGAAGAAAACTTCTCTGAGATTTAAGCTGGATGTTGAACAGAAGGTTAGAATTTATTGTGAGGAAGTTAGTAGAAGGGACATTTTGGGTGAAGAACAACAGCAGAAACAAAGAGAAAAAGGAGATCAGAATCTATATTAGTCACAAAGTGTGAGGAAAAGAGTAAAATACAAGGTAAATCTCTTGGATGCTTCATGACCCTGCGTTTGAAGATTCATAGCTGGCCAGGCACCCAGCTAGCTGGTCACCACCTTGTGCTGTGATCCCCTCGCACAGTGATGGGACTCCCCTCTGCTACAGAGCTCATCATTTTGTTCTAAACACATCTCAGTGTTGTGGGAGGGGTCTGGACTTGATACTTCAGGAAACAGAAAGGTGTAATCACTGTGCCCTGCCCCTGAATCTTGGGTTTCTTCTAAGCATAGTGGAACATGACAAGTACTCCTTCTGATCATCTGTTTAACTTTTTTCAGCTTCCTTATGAAACAACTTTACTCATACACAGAAACAGACAATGGTAATGAACGTCCAAGAATCCAACATCCAGCTTCAATCATAAACATAACAACTTAAGGCCAATCATATTTCATCTATACTCTGATCCATAATTTTATCCATAAACATTTTAGGAAACATTTAACATAACCACATTACTGTTATCGCATTCCAACAATAATTGCTTAATACATCCAGGCAAATTTCAATTTTCTAGTTATCTCAAATAGCATAAGTGATTTTTTTCTTCCAGGTATTTTTAAAAGAAACCAGGTCATTTGTCCTGTAGAGTTTCCCACTGTCCGAATTGGTGAAATCATCTCCTTAGGGTGGTTTATCCAATTTCTCAGTGCTCTGTTATTTTCTGTAAATTTGCAGTAGGATCTAGAGATTTGATCATATTCGGTCATCATAATCCACACGGAAGCTCATTAAAGTGGACTTTTTCTTTGTTTGGTTTGGGTTTTTTGGTTCTGTGATGTTAACAGCCCATCCATTAATTCACTGGGACTGTAAAATGGTTGATGCTTTGATTCCATCGTTTTTCTTTATTAGCTGGAAGACTTCTCTAAAGAGAAATGTGCTTATCTTCTGATTTATCCAGTATAGCAACAGTTTTTAAAACTGGAATCCATTCTATGGACATGAGAAGAGCCACAATCTTTTTAGGCCATGCTAACACATTATATATCTGAGAAACTTTCTTGGATGCCATACTGAAAACCAGTAGTGCTTTTCAGAGATGTCATTGGGTTTCTCCAAGAGCTCTCCCTGATACATGCAGAGCTTGCGCTCAGGGGGTTGAAACTGGGGTAAACTGACTTTAACAGATCAGGTAGGAACTCAAGAAAATGTTCTGTGAAAAGCAGTGGAATTTTAAATTGCTGTTAACATCCCGTGTTGTTGTTTCTCTAGGTTTCTGTGGACCGGGTCTTAAAGACCCTGAAAGAAAATGCCAATAAAGCCAAAAGTTTACTTCTCACTACCATACCTCAGATAGGATCCATGGAATGGTCAGAAACCCTCCATAACATTAGGGTAAGTATCCTCAGCCATCTGTAAGCAGACACTTCCCATAGACCCTCAGCTGCCTTTTTCTCTAATTTGCATTTCACCCTTGGTCCATCTTCTTATGTATTTTATACTAGACTAGATGTTTTCTACAAGTTTTCATGCCATTTACTACTACTAACCATAAATGGAATAGATACACATTTTGGCTGGTAATGCAAGAGCACTGGAAGTTAAGGTGGGGAGAGTTTTATTATCTAGTCTACCAGGTTCTTAACATTGTCCTGCTTTGTAGTATATCCCTAAGTTTTACTTCAGAAGATCGGTAATGTTTGCTCTGTACATGGATTACACTGCAGACAAGGCTGTTTTCTCTTTGGCAGATCCACGCAAAGTGTTGGCAGCCTTTAAAGCCAAAACACTGACAACAGCAATACTGAAATGGTGCCAGGGAATGTCTACTTACAGTTAATGCTGCATCAAACTAAGATAGTAATTAATGATAAACAAGTGATGGGTTGGAGATCGGTAGCTCTTCAATTCTAGTATTAATTCCCAGAATATAATTTGAACCGACTGCTGAGCTCAGAGATGTGTGGTTTTTATTTGGACATCTTGAGACTCTCTTGATTAACCACCTTGGATAAGAAGTTGCCTGAAATTGATCAGATGTTACATTCACCTAGTAGCCAGTAGTATATTCTAAGGTCTCCTAGAACACATCTGTACTCTTAGGTCTTAAGAAAAGTAGTTGAGAGAGGATTCGAAAAGTTGATAAAAGCCCTCTCTACCTGAATTACCACCGAGGAGCCCTGGAATGAGAGCCACTGTTTTAGTGTGACAAGGACACTATGTGGTAGTAAATGATTGCCAATTGCTGGGCATGGAGGTGCCATGATTTGTAGTGTTTGCTGATTGCTGTGGTATAAATGCTCTTGCACGGCCGACTTCAAGCTACTAACATGAAGCCACTGGTAAGGTGGGAAGTGATGTACATATTCAGGTTTTTACAATCTGGTACAAGCAGGCTCCAGCACACCACTGTAATAATATGCCTCTCAGCCTTGAGGACTGGCAAAGTCAGGAATATTGGCATTTGTAATCTATCTTCCCTACTAGACTTTAAATCCATAAGGAGCAGGAAACACATCCATTGGTTTCAGCCTATATACCCAGGAGATAAATGTTCTTTAATGAGTAAATGTTAGGCCCTTCCCCCCATGAAGTATTTCATCATAATTGAAATACAGGCAGCCCTTATTATAAGGATAAAGAAAAGGGGAACAGAAAACAGATTCTAAGAATTGGAGAATGTCACTTTAAACTAGAAACAGTTACATTTAGCTAAACATAATGAGTATAATGTGATAGAACAGCATGACTTTGGCTTGTCTAAATAAACACACTGTTGATTGGCAGGAAATGTGACTCATACTTTTGCTGCTGCTGAGGGTATAACCTGCAAGATGGGATGGTGTGTTTGGGGTTGTTTTGTTTGTTTTAGGTTTCTGACCCCATTTTGACCATAGTCCCTTGAACTTAAAGATAATTTGTCAAGCAATAAATTTATTATTTCAGCTGCATTTTTAAGATGTATGGATAGTAGAAATTGGTGTTCTTTCTGTGAAGCTTCTGAAAGTGTGTGTAAAATTGTGTGTTTCTGTATGTATGCATTTTTTAAGAGGGTCAGTATGTGTAGAAAAGAGAAAATGAATAATTGCTGCTCTAGACAAAATTGAGAATCATGGCCTCTATTCTATAGCATTAAGGAACACCATATTAATAATCCCTTATTCCAGGGCAGTATTTTCAGCTGTCTCAGCACTGAAGTGTGTATCATTAATTCACTACACTTAGTGAGCACCCACTGTATGTCAAGATATGTAAGACACTGTAATGAAGAAGCTCCTATTCTATTTGGCGATACTAACGTGGAAATTTCAATGACGTTTTTCAGTGGAGTAAGGCAAATGATGGAGGTTACATAAACAACAATCCAGGCTAGAGGTTGGTGTATAAAATATGTCCTAGTGGATGTGAAGGCGGATGGAGATAAGTGAGAATCAGAACAGTCCTCTGAGATAAACATTCTGAACCTCACCTTATATGAAAGAAGAATGAAGAACTAAAAGTTAGGAGTTATGTTCAGAGTCCCATAATTTGTGCCTGCTTTCTTTCAGAAAATGGCCCAGTTTTCTGTTATGTTACCAAGACATTAAAATAGCGTGGCTGCCCAGAAGACAAGGTAACCTTCTAATTCCAATCATTTGGGGAATTCCTGCTTGAGAAAACACAGAAGAGATATGCAGCTTCTGTGCATTTGCCCCCTAAGGAAGAACAAGTGATAAGATAAGACATTGCTCACATCAGAGATGCCTTCTAAGAGACTTGGACTGCTTCAAATAACAGATGGAAAGCAAATAACCAGAAAACATGTGGGGAAATATTTACGCATTAGAAAAAAGAAGACACCTTTCACCATTCCCCCAAATTTGTAACAGTAAAGGTAAGCAGTAACATTCCTGTGTTGCCAAGGAATGTGAAGAAATAGCTCTTAGACTATTTATTGATGTGACTGTGAATTGGTATAATCTTTTTGGAGGGCATTTTGGTAAAATGTATCACAAGGCTTAAAAAATACCCTTTGTGCTGGTTACTTTACTCCTAGGAATTTATCTTTAAGAAATTATCAGAGATACATACAAATAATTATGTATAAAGAAGGATGTAGAACATAGTTTTAATAGCAAACATTCAAAACAATCTCAGTATCCAACAACTGGAGGTAATCATGGTTAAGCTCTAGATTGTGAAGCAGCCAACTGAACATCATGGTTTCACATATTTAACGTACTAAGGATATTGTTGCTGTATAATATGAAATGGGGATATGTAAGCATTTTACAGTACTAATTTTGTTTTAAATATGTACAAAGAATAGAAAGATACATACTCTTTTGTTATTATATTTGGGGGGAGGGATACTGGATAAATTTTTAATTTTCTTTATATTTTTCCATATCTTCACATTTTTCTACAATGAATATAATCAAATAGTGAAGTTTTAAAAATAAAAATGGGGGCTTCCCTGGTGGCACAGTGGTTGAGAGTCTGCCTGCCAATGCAGGGGACACGGGTTCGTGCCCTGGTCCGGGAAGATCCCACATGCTGTGGAGCGGCTGGGCCTGTGAGCCATGGCCGCTGAGCCTGCGCGTCTGGAGCCTGTGCTCCGCAATGGGAGAGGCCACAACAGTGAGAGGCCCGCGTACCACAAAATAAATAAATAAATAAATAAAATAAAAACTAAAAAAAATAAAATAAAAATGGGCTTAGAAAGATCCAGTTCTTGAAAACACACTGTTTCTGGTAATGTGGCAAAAGTTAAAATGGCAATACTAAGAGGAGTTCTGTTTGAGTTCAATCTTTATTTTTGTTAAAAAAGATAATTAATGACTGTATAGTCAGAACAATACTTGGGTTTGCAACAATGTGAGAAAAGCTGGGTGTTTAATATGGAGCTAATCTTAAATTATTTAAGAGACTGTATACACACATTATAGTGTGTCTGATATTCTTTAAATTGACATTTGATTTTTTGTTTCTACTCCTTTTTATGATTTGATGATTATTTCCCATGAGTTGGTGATTTTTGTTTTTTAATAAATGGAAGCTTCTTATTGTTTTTTATTGTCAATTTTTTAGGAATGTGGTTTGTTTTCTTATCACAGGGAGATCATACTTCCCTGAAAATTACTCCTTCTCACTGTGGTCTGTTACTGGGTCCTTTAGTGATGTATCTCGTCTGTTTAAAGAGATTGTAGAATGAATGTGTTTGTTTGTGTCTAAGAAACTGTCTTCAAGATAATAAGCTGCTAATTGTAAACAATAAACTAGTTACCCACCCTTCAGCATTAATACTAAGCTGTCTGGGTTACATGTGAGTATGGCTCTTGGATTCTCAGATGCAGTGGTTTCAACTCTGCATATGAGGGAGCCACAGAGGACCTGATGGGTCTGAACCTAAGGTTCTCTGGCTCTATACCCCATGATTATTTTCACTACCCTGTAATATATGCTATGCCTTACTTTCCTTCATTTTGGGTAGGTGTCTGAGGATGTCAAGGCCAAAACGTGGGCATTTTTTCTTCTTGCCTTCCCAAAGTACAGTGCTTCCCAAGTTAAATTAGTTCTTTTCTCGATCCAGTAGCCTTTTCTTGCAGCCTCATTTTTAGACTTCTCAAATGGAGTACATGGTACTCATTCACTCCTTAAACAAAGCCAATAATATAACTTTCCTCCTACCTCATTCTTGAGGACTTTGCTGACCATTTCTTCCCAGAACACTTCCACTTCTATGGTACTTCACTCCTTTTCTTAGCTACAAAAGTAAGTGAACACTGTGATCAGTTTTGAGCATTTCGAAGTTTCCCCAATGGATTATGGGCATAATGGAAAAGTTCTAGCTTAGTGACTTAGCCCCTTGGAAGAGTGCTGAGTTACTAATTAGTATATCCGCATCTACTTAGAAATGTGTATTGGCATTGTGAGCTGCTTATTTTTGTTCTGCATTGTTATTCATGATTTTGACAATTAGATAACCAGAATAGTTCATATTCAGTGTTAACCAAAAAGAGTGGAGAAGGCTGGAACAGCAGGCTTACATTTGAGACCTGAAAATACTTTGCAAATTAGCCTCAGTGCATCCTGGAGTTGTTCATAATAGGCCAAAGCTTAAGAACGGCTAAAATTCTCAGTGGTGTGGGGCGGGGGCCGGGGGGCCGTCTAAATAAGGTGCATTAATTCAAATAAATAATGTCTTTATGTGCCAGTATAAAACAATGTCGGTGATAAAAGTGGAAACCAGAGAAATATGTAAAGTAAAATAATGCAGTTTTTGTGGGTGTGTGGATAGCATATTTATGCTTTATGTCCACAGAGTTTCTGGAAAGAAGCTGAGTGATAACCTCTGAGGTACAAGCCAAGAGACATACTGTCTACCTTGTACCTTTCTGTACTCTTTGGACTTTTTCCCATAGGCATCTCGTCTACTCTTGGTTTATTCATTTTGAGGCATGGAGAATAGGGGAGGCCTTGCTCTATAGCAATTTATATAAAATAACCTCTTTAACCTGACATTGAATTCTGTGAGGTCATGTCCGGGACAGTGTGTCTACTTCTGGGCACAACACTTTCAGGGGAACTCTGACCACCTGAAAAGCACCGAAAGAAGCGTATGGGAACTGGGAAGACCATGCCACGTACATAATGGTTAAAGGGACTGAATATGTCTAACTATTTAAGAGAAAATCTTATGTGAGCATTTCAAATATTTAAAGGGCTGTTCAGTTCTGGACTAAACCTCTCTCACTACTGATAAGCCTCCATAAAAGTAGGAAACATCTTTTTTTACTTATTATGGGATCCTTTGTTCCTTGTACTTAGCACAAGATCAGTGAATATCTGTGTAAGTGAAAATCTGATCCTATTTTTCCTACATAAAACCTCCATCAGCTCTTCATACACCTCCTCCTCCATCTTCACTTTCAGCAAGTGACTTCAGTTCCCTCTTCACTGACAAAACTGAAGCATTAGCAGACAACTTCCAGGCATACCCCCATTACCCTCCCCCAAGCTCTTTTCCCCTCTGTTGTCTTTTCTGAAAATACACATATTAGCAGCACCTGGAGGGCTTCTTAAGGCAGACTGCATGATCCCACCCTAGAGTTTCTTTTTTAGAAGTCATCAGTCTGGGACATAGTAATCTGGGGTTTGTAGCCATCTTGAAATTGTGCACACATTTCAGTACTGGTGTCTCAGTCCCCCTTTCTGTGTTTTGCATCTTCCAGCCTCTGCTGAGCTTGTTGATTGCTGCTCCCAACATAACCCATTCCACTGGTGGACAGGGGATGGTTAGAAAGAATTCTTTTTCTTAAATTTTGAATTGAAGTTAATCTACCTGTAACTTTCATTTGTCCCTCTCTGGAACTACTAGGGAGCCATCTAATCTCTTCCACACAACACAATTCTAATATTGGATGACAGCCTGTCCTTCCAAGAGACGTTTTGCCTGAACATCTTTAGTTCTTTTTCTTTTCCAGTGTTATTGAGATATAATTGACATTCAATATTGTAAGTTTAAGATAGCATAATGACATGTATATATTGCAAACTGATTAGTTAACATCCATCACCTCATACAGTTACAGAAAAAAAATGTTTTTCCTTGTGATGGGAACTTTTAGGATCTCCTCCCTTAGCATCTTTCAAATATACCATAAAGCATTATTAACTATAGTCATCATGTTGTACATTACATCCCTGGTACTAACTTATAACTGGAAGCTCGTACATTTAACCACCTCCACCTAATTCCCCTACCCTCCACCTCTGGAGGGGCCTCTGGCAACCACAAATCTGATATCTGTTTCTATGAGTTTATTGTTCTGTTTTATTTTAGATTCCACATATAAATGAGATGAATAGTATTTGTCTTTCTCTATCTGACTTATTTCACTTACCATAATGCCCTCAAGGTCCATCAGTGTTGTTACAAACGGCAGGCTTTCCTTCTCTTTATGGCTGTACCATAGTCCACTGTTTATATACATACCACATTTTCTTTATTCATCCATCAGTGGGTACATAGTTTGTCTCCATGTCTTGGCTGTTATGAATAATACTGCAATGAACATGGGGGTGCAGATATCTCTTCAACATAGTGATTTTGTTTAATGTTTTTGAGAACCTCCATACTGTTTTTCATAGCAGCTATACCAATTTACATTCCCACCGACCTTGCACAAAGGTTCTCTTCTCTCCACATCCTTGCCAGCATTTCTTATCTCTTTTTTTTCCTGACAGCCATTCTGACAAGCCTGATGTGTTATCTCATTGTGGCTTTGCACTGCCCTAATGTTGAGGACCTTTTCATGTACCTTTTGATCATCTGAATATCTTGGGGAAATGTCTATTCAGGTCTGTTGCCAATTTTTCAGTTAGATGATTATTATTTGCTATTCAGTTGTACGGGTTTTTATATATTTTGAATGTTAACCCCTTATCAGATACATGATTTGCAAATATTTTCTGCCATTCTGTAAGCTACCGTTTCATTTTGTTGATCGTCTCTTTTGACTTTCAGAAGCTTTTAACTTGGATGTGGTCCCACTTGTTTATTGTTCATTTTGCTGCTTGTGCTTTAACTGTCATATCCAAAAAATCATTGCCAAGACCCATGTCAACAAATGTCTTTCCTGTGTTTTCTTCTAGGAGGTTTATGGTTTCAGGTCTTACATTTAGGTCTTTAATTCATTTTCAATTTAATTTTTGAGTGGTGTAGGTATAAAATGGGGCTTCATAGTTTCTGATTCAAGAGGTCTGGGATAGGGCCTCATAATTTACATTTCTAATAAGTTCCAGGTGACCACACTTTGAAAACTGCTATCATAGATGTTTTTCCCTGCTCATCCACTTACTAGATCTTGTATCTCTCACCTAGTCAAAGACATCACTCTGGCACTTGCCCCTTTCTCTGTAATCAAACTGTCCCTCATTACTGGATCACTGCATCTCAATGCACAAATATGCTGTTATTTCTGCTATTAAAAAAATACTTCTTGACCACAATTCTCTCTACTGTTTGTCTTAATGCTTTGACTTTCATTGAAATATAACCTCTTGAAGAGCTATTTTCACTGCCTCCAATTCATCTTCATTCTTTTTTAAAAAAATAAATTTATTTATTATTTATTTTTGGCTGCATTATGTCTTCGTTGCTGCACACAGGCTTTCTCTAGTTGTGGCGAGCAGGAGCTAGTCTTCGTTGTGGTGCATGGGCTTCTCTTGTTCCAGAGCATGGGCTCTAGGTGCACAGGCTTAGTTGATCTGCAGCATGTGGGATCTTCCCAGACCAGGGATCGAACCCATGTCCCCTGCATTGGCAGGTGGATTCTTAACCACTTTGCCATCAGAGAAGTCCCATCTTCATTGTTTCTTCAGCCCACTCCAAATCAAATTTTGCCAGCATCTCACTTCCAATACCACAAAAATTATACTCAAGGTCACTTGTATTAAAGCTATTGGTCAATTCTCAGACTTCACCCTTCTCCTATCAGCAGCATTTGATACATTTTATCCCTTCCTGCTCTTTAATAAACTTTCTTCATGTAGCTTCCAAAGACACCACACTCGATTTTTCTTCTACCTCAACAGCTGCTATTCAGTCTTCTTTGCTGGTTCCTCCTCTTAGTCTTTGGATTTTGTATCTTCACTCATTCCTTGGTGACCATTTCTCATCTTCCCCCCAAATCTGCTCACCCAGCACAGTTGTTGGCAATTTCATTCATCCAGTTCCTCAGACCAAAAACATGGAGTCATCCTGGCCTCTTCAAAACCCACATTCACACCAGGAAAACTTTATTCACTCTACCATCAAAACATATCCAGAAACTGACTATTTCTCATGATATCTACTGCTTCTACCCTGCTCTGAGCTGCTCTCATCTCTCACCTGAATACTGAAATAACCTTCTAACTGGTCTTCCAGCTTCTACCCTTTTCCATGGGAGCAGCACCTGTCCTTTCTCTCTCTGACTTCCTCTCTTACTAACACCCTCTAACTCACTCTGCTCCATACCACCAACCTTGCTTTTCCTACAACACACCAGGCCTTCTCCTCGAGTACTTGCTTGGTGTCCCTTCTTCCTGGAAAACTCTTGCCCCAGATAACCACGTGGCTCACACTAGCACCTTCTTCAAATCACTGTTCAAAGTATGCCTCAGTGGGTCAACCCCAACCATCCTACTTTAACGGAAAGCAAGAATCCTCACTCTACAACCCCAGCACTCCTGAGGACAATTACCTGGCTCAACTTTTTTTTTTTCCCCATAGCTCTTAACATTCCCAACATACTCTAGTATGTTATTTGTGTTTGCTTCTTCGTTGACTCTCCTGCTTTCTCTAAAATGTAAACTCTGCAGGAATTTTGTCATTCACTGATACACATCCCAAATGGCCGGAACAGTGTCTGGCACTTAGTAGCCTTTCAGCCAATACTTTTGAATGTACGGTTTCCCCTTCCTTATCACAAGTGCTGCATGTTCTAACATGTTATGGCTTACTCCAGCCTCTTCTCTCATTTCCCATATCTCATGGCAGTCTAGATCAGAGCTATCCTATAGAAATATAATGTGCACCAATATATAATTGCAAATCGTCTAGGAGTCACATTTAAAAAGTAAAAGGAGATAACTGAGAGCTGTTCGGCAGCAGCTGCTGCCTCCTGCCTTCCTTTGCCACCTCCACCCCACAGCATAGCAGAAGAGACAGACCCTGGCACTGTAAGTGTGGACAGCCAGCCATCAGCCCCAGCAGCTAGTTCACTGCCTCCAGCCCAACGATTCTGAAAACCATTCCTCACTGGAAAGAAAAATCCCTTTTGAGAGGAGACAAGAAGGTGGAGTAGAAGAAAGTGAGCTCACCTCTTCTTATGGAAACACCAAAATCACAACTAACTGCTGAACAACCACTGACAAAAGAAATGCTGAACAACCACTGACAAAAAAAAATCCAAAGATAAAGAAGAAGTCACAACAAGATGGTAGACAGGGTGCAACTGCGATAAAATCAAATCCCTACACATTGGGTGTGTGACCCACAAACTGGAAAATAACTATACCACAGAAGTTCTTCCACAGGAGTGAAAGTTCTGAGCCCCCACATCAGCCTCCCCAGCCTGGGGCTCTAGCAATGGGAGGAGGAGCCCCCAGAGAATCTAGCTTTGAAGGCCAGTGAGGTTTAATCACAGGATTCCACAGGACTGGAGGAAACAAACTCCACTCTTATAGGGTGCACGCACGGTCACGTGCACACAAGGACCAAGGGAAAAAAGCAGTAACCTCATCAGAGACTGGGCCAGACTTACCTGCTAGTATTAGAGGGTCTCCTGTGGAGGTGGAGGGTAGCTGTGGCTCTCTGCAGGGATGAGGACACTGGTGGCAGTAGTTCTGGGGAGTACTCATTGGCGTGAACCCTCTTGGAGGCCACCATTTTCTCACCAAGACTGGGCCCCACCCAACAGCCTGTAGGCTCCAGTGCTGGGATGCCTCAGGCCAAAGAACCAACAGGATGGGAATACAGCCCAACCCATCAGCAGACAGGCTGCTTAAAGTCTTCCTGAGCACACAGCTTCCTGCTAAACACAATCCCTGACACAGCCCTGCCCACCAGAGGGACAAGACCCTGCTCCACCCACCAGTGAGCAGGAACCTGTCCCTCCCATTAGGAAGCCTGCACAACAAGCCTCTCAGACAGCCTCACCCACCAGGGGACAGCCATTAAAAGAAAGAACTACAACCCTGCAGCCTGTGGAACACAATCTGCAATCACAGAAAGTTAGAGAAAATGAGATGGCAGAGGAATATGTCCCAGATAAAGGAACAAGATAAAACCCCAAAAGGACAACTAAGTGAAATGGAGATAGGCAATCTACCTGAAAAAGAATTCCGAGTAACGATAGTAAAGATGATCCAGGATCTCAGAAATAGAATGGAGGCACAGCTCGAGAAGATACAAGAAATGTTTAACAAAGACCTAGAAGAACTAAAGAAGAAACAAATAGAGATGAATAATACAATAACTGAAATGAAAACTACACTAGAAGGAATGAATAGAATAACTAAGAAGAATGGATAAGTGATCTGGAAGAGAGTGGTGTCTTTATTCTGCTGTGGAACAAAGTAAAGGAAAAAGAATGAAAAGAAATGAAAACAGTCTAAGAGACCTCTGGGACAACAGTAAATGCACCAACATTTGCATTATAGGTGTTCCAGAAGGAGAAGAGAGAGAGAAAGGGCCTGAGAAAATATTTGAAGAAACAGTAGCTGAAAGCTTCCCCAAAACAGGAAAGGAAACACTCACCCAGTTTAGGAAGTGCAGAGAGTCCCAGGCAGGATAAGCCCAGGAAGGAACATACTGAAACATGTGATAATCAAATTGACCAAGATTAAAGATGAAAAAAATATTAAAATCAACAAATAACATACAAGGGAACTCCCGTAAGGTTATCGGCTGATTTCTCAGCAGAAACTGCAGGCCAGAAAGGCACAATATATTTAAAGTGAAGAAAGTGAAGAAACTACAACCAAGAATACCCAGCAAGGCTCTCATTCAGATTCGACAGGAAAATCAAAAGCTTTACAGACAAGCAAAACCTAAGAGAATTCAGCACACCAGACCAGCTTTGCAACAAATACTAAAGGGAATTCTCTAGGCAGAAATGAAAAGGCCAAAACTAGAAACAAAATTATGAATGGAAAAGCTCACCAGTAATGGCAAACTTACAGTAGAGATAGGAAATCATCTGCAGACAAATATGATATCAAAATCAGCAATTGTGAGGGGAGCACAAATGCAATAAACTGGAAATGCATTTGAAATTAAAACACCAGCAACTTAAGACAATCTTGTTCATATACAGACTGCTGTATCAAAACCTCATGGTAACTGCAAACTGAAAATCTACAGTAGATACACACACAAAAAAGAAAAAGGAATCCAAACACAACACTAAAGATAGTCAAATCACAAGAGAACAAAAGAGAATGGGAAGAAAAAAGACCTATAAAAATACATCCAAAACAATTAACAAAATGACAGTAAGAACACACATATCGATAATTACATTAAATGTAAATGAATTAAATGCTCCAATGAAAGGACACAGACCAGCTGAATGGATACAAAAACAAGACCCATATATATTCTGTCTAAAAGAGACCCACTTCAGATCTAGAGACACATACAGACTGAAAGTTAGGGGATGGAAAAAGTTATTCCATGCAAATGGAAGTCAAAAGAAAGCTGGAGTAGCAATACTCATATCAGACAAATAGACTTTAAAATACTGTTACAAGAGACTGTTACAAGAGACAAAGAAGGACACTACATAATGATCAAGGGATTAATCTAAGAAGAAGATACAACAATTGTATATATATATGTACCCAACACAGGAGCACCTCAATACATAAGGCAAATACTAACAGCTATAAAAGGAGAAATCGACAGTAACACAATAATAGTGGGGGACTTTTAACACCCCACTATTATCAGTGGACAAATATCCAGACAGAAAATAAGGAAACACAGGCCTTAAATTATATATTAGACCAGATGGACTTAACTGATATTTATAGAGCTTTCCATCCAAAAGCAGCAGAATACACATTCTTCTCAAATGCACATGGAATATTCTCCAGGATTGACCACATGCTGGGCCACAAAGTGAGCCTTGGTCAATTTAAGAAAATTGAAATCATACCAAGCATCTTTTCCAACCACAATGAGATTAGAAATCAACTACAAGAAAAAAACTGTAAAAAACAACAAAACACGTGGAGGCTAAAAATTATGCTACTAAACAATCAATGGATCACTGAGGAAATCAAAAAATATCTAGAGACAAATGAAAATGAAAGCACAACGATCCAAAACCTATGGGATGCAGCAAAAGCAATTCTAAGAGGAAAGTTTACAGCAATATAATCTTACCTCAGGAAACAAGAATAACCTAAAATAACCAAACCTTACACCTAAATCAACTAGAGAAAGAAGAACAAACAAAACCCAAAGTTAGTAGAAGGAAAAAAATCATAGCAGAAATAAATGAAATAGAGGCAAAGAAAACAATACAAAAGATGAATGAAACTAAAAGCTGGTTCTTTGAAAAGATAAACAAAATTGATAAACCTTTAGCCAGACTCATCAAGAAAAAGAGGGAGAGGGCTCAAATCAATAAAATTAGAACTGAAAAAGAAGGTACAGCTGTCACCACAGAATACAAAGGATCATAAGAGACTACTACAAGCAACTAAGTGCCAATAAAATGGACCTAGAAGAAATGGACAAATTCTTAGGTACAATCTCCTAAGACTGAACCAGGAATAAATAGAAAATATGAACAGACCAATCACAAGTACTGACATTGAAACTGTGATTTTAAAATTCTCAATAAACAGAAGTCCAGGACCAGATGGCTTCACAGGCAAATTCTATCAAACATTTAGAGAAGAGTTAACACCTATCTTTCTGAAACTCTTCCAGAAATTTGCAGAGGAAGGAACACTCCCAAACTCATTCTATGAGGGAACCATCACCCTGATAACCAGACAAAGATATCACACAAAAAAAGAAAATTACAGGCCAATATCACTGATGAACACAGACACAAAAATCCTTAACAAAATACTAGCAAACTGAATCCAACAATACATTAAAAGGATCACACACCATGATCAAGTAGTATTAAAATCAGGAACAAGACAAGGATGTCCACTCTTGCCACTTGTATTCAGCATAGTTTTGGAAGTCCTAGCCATGGCAATCAGAGAAGAAAAAGAAATAAAGGGAATCCACATTGGAAAAGAAGACGTAAAACTGTCACCGTTTGCAGATGACATGATACTATACATAGAAAATCCTAAAGATGCTACCAGAAAACTACTAGAGCTCATCAATGAATTTGGTAAAGCTGCAGGATACAAAATTAATACACAGAAATCTGTTGTATTTCTATACACTAACAACAAAAGATCAGAAAGGGAAATTAAAGAAACAATCCCATTTACCATTGCATCAAAAAGAATAAAACACCTAGGAATAAACCTACCTGAGGAGATAAAAGACCTATACTCCAAAAATTATTACAATTCAGATGAAAGAAATCAAAGATGACACAGATAGAAAAATATACCTTGTTCTTGGATTGGAAGAATCAATATTGTCTAAATCACTATACTACCCAAAGCAATCTACAGATTCAATGCATTTTTCATAGAACTAGAACAAAAAATTTTTCAATTCGTATGGAGACACACAAGACCCCAAAGAGCCAAAGTAATCTTGAGAAAGAAAAACAGAGCTAGAAGAATCAGGCTTGCTGACTGCAAACTATACTACAAAGCTATAGTCAGCAAAACAGTGTGGTCCTGGCACAAAAACAGAAATATAGATCAATGGAACAGACAGAAAGCCCAGAAATAAACCCACGCACCTATGGTCAATTAATGTCCAACAAAGTAGGCAAGTCTATACAATGGAGAAAAGACAGTTTTTTCAATAAGTGGTGCTGGGAAAACTTGACAGCTACATATACAAAAATGAAATTAGAACATTCTTTAACACCATACCCAAAAATAAACTCAAAATGGATTAAAGACCTAAGTGTTAGACCCGATACTCTAAAACCCTTCGAGGAAAACATAGGCAGAACACTCTTTGACATAAATCACAGCAATATCTTTTTTTTGATCCATCTACTGGAGTAATAGAAATAAAAACCAAAATAAACAAATGGGACCTAATTAAACTCAAAAGCTTTTGCACAGCAAAGGAAACCATAAACAAAATGAAAAGACAACACACAGAATGGGAGAAAATATTTACAAACAATGCTACCAACAGGGGATTAATCTCCAAAATTTACAAACAGCTCATTGGGCCCAATATCAAGAAAAGAAACCATGCAACCAAAATGGGCAGGAGACCTAAATAGACATTTCTCCAAAGAAGACATACAGATGGCCAAGAGGCACATGAAAAGCTGCTCAACATCACTAATTATTAGAGAAATGCAAATCAAAACTACAATGAGATGTCACCTCACACCAGTTAGAATGGCCATCATCATAAAGTCTAGAAACAACAAATGCTGGAGAGGGTGTGGAGAAAGGGAACCCCTCCTACACTGTTGGTGGGAATGTAATTCATACAGCCACTATGAAGAACAGTATGGAGGCTCCTTAAGAAACTAAAAATAGAGCTACCATATGATACAGCAATCCCACTCCTGGGCATATATCCAGAGAAAAATACAGTTTGAAAGGTTACATGCACCCCAGTGTTCATTGCAGCACTGTTTACAATAGCCAAGACATGGAAGCAACCTAAATGTCCATTGACAGATGAATGGATAAAGAAGAGTGGTACATATATACAATGTATTATTATGTATTATATATTATATATTACATACATATTATATATTACAATGTATTATTACTCGGCCATTAGGAAGAAGGAAATAAGGCCATTTGCAGCAACATGGATGCACCTAGAGACTATCATATTAAGTGAGAAAGACAAATAGTATATGATATCGCTTATATGCAGAATCTAAATAAAAATGACACAAATGAACTTATTACAAAACTGAAACAGACTCACAGACTTAGTGAAAGAACTTATGGTTACTGGGGTAGGGAGGGTGTGGAGGGAGGGACAGACTGGGAGTTTGGGATTGACATGTACACACTGCTATATTTAAAATAGATAACCAACAAGGACCTACTGTATAGTACAGGAAACTCTGCTCAATACTCTGTAATAACCTAAATGGGAGAATTTGAAAAAGAATAGATACCCGTATATGTATAACAATCACTTTGCTGTACACAAACTAACACAACATTGTTAATCAACTGTACTCCAATAGAAAATAAAAAATTTTTCAAAAAGTAAAAAGAAACAGGTGAAATTAATTTACTTAACCTAATATATCCAAAATATTATGTCAACATATAATTAATATTAAGAAGTTACAAAATTTTACACATTCTTTTACAAATACTAAACCTTTGGAATCTGGTGTGTATTTTATACCAACTTTACACCTCAATTTGGATTCTAAATTGTCATCAGAAATATTTGATCTGTATTTAAATTTAATAAAATTTACTTTCAGAAAGTAGGTTCACATGTTGTCAGTTGTTCCAAGTATACTGAAGCAGATGTTAATTTTAAAGCTTAAGTTAATAAAATTAAATAAAACTAAAATTCAGTGTCTCAGTCGCATTTGCTATATTTCAAGTGTTCAACAGCTGCATGTGACAAAGGGCTACCATAGTGGACAGAGCAGTTCTTGGCCTTGCAGCTCCAAGCAGTCTGCGCCCCCTCTTGCCTCTGGCCCTTTTCAACTGCAGTCTCTCCACCTGGAAGAGGGTCCTCTTTGCTCCATCACCACCCCTCTTCATTTGGCTCATTTGCTGTCTGTCTCTCCTCTGTGTTCCACAAACACCCTGTTCTATTATAGTACGTTGTCACACTGTTATTATGGATTGGTCATAAAGTTCATTTGGGTTTTTCCTTAACATCTTAAGGAAAAGCCCAAACGAACTTTGTGGCCAACCCAATATAATTGTCTGATTCAATGTCTATTTAGCGTAATGACTTACACGAGAGTTACTATGTATAATTGTTAAATAAATATATAAACCCATGACATTTCTGCCTACTGAGATTTCAGTCATCCTTTCATTTCTAGTTCAAATCACTTCTCCCTAGGAACTCTAGGCAGACGAGCCCATAGTAAACAGTCTCTCCTCTGTACTCCCAAACTACTTGAAGTCCATATTACTCACAGACCATTTATTAGAATGATTTTACTTATGTACAAATTCTACACCCCCAACTAGATAACGAACACTGGAAGAGCAGGAATTCTGGAAAAGAAAATTACCTACATGTTAGGTGTTCACAAAATTATTAAATGTATTGCCTGGTTTGAATCTTGTGTCTGATAATTGCATTTTCCTGGATAATCCAGTGAAACTTTTTTTTCTTGTTTTAACTATGATGTTAAAGCCTACTTTCTTTCAGGGACTTCCCTGGTGGTCCAGTGGCTAAGACTCTGCGCTCCCAATGCAGGGGGCCTGGCTTCAACCTCTGGTCAGGTAATTAGATCCCACATGCTGCAACTAAGAGTTTGCATGCTGCAACTAAAATCTCACATGCCGCAACGAAGATCGTAGATCCCGAGAGCCACAACTAAGACCTGACGCAGCCAAATAAATTAATTAAAAAAAGAAACCCTCCTTTCTTTCCATCTTTTGACTGGATTTTAAAAGCAATATTTCATAAAGAAAAACTACTTTCTGAATGACTCCATCTGTCTTCATGTATATGTAGTAAATCATTCATCAAAATATCTTTTGTCTCACAAACTTCTTCATTTACCTGGAATTGGTCAGATCTGATTCATTGTCTAGTCTATCAGTACAGGGTATGTGTCCATCTCTCTGAAGATAAAAGTAATCAGTCATTCATCAAAATGTTGTTATATACCAACCTTGTTCATTTCATTTATCAGTGATGAGCTAGATCCTAAATAATCAATTAAGAACAAAGCTTATCTCTCCCTTTTGCAAAAAGGTATCCTTCAATCGTCAGGCTAAAGGGGAAAAGAGCAAACCAAACTATAAAACTGCTGCCAAATGTGCTCTATGTGATTTACTGCAAGCATTAAAAATCTCTTCTCTGTTTCTCTACCAGATTGGAAAAGAGAAGAAAGACAAGTGGGTTCAGTTATCATAAATAAATCAGAGCTTCTCAGCTTCTCACATGTTTTATCAACATAGTCCTAATTAAGAACCCCCCAGGCAAAGCGGGACCTGCCTGTGGGTAGATATGAGCTTGGAGACCCACTCCCTGTAATTGTTCCATTCATGATAACGATCATGGTGTTCTGGCATGACAGAAGCCAAAACTCTACATTTTCCAGGAGAATGAATGAATGTACGTATCTTATTTTGGTGCCTCAATTAGTATTAATAGAGCCCTTTTCCCCATTCTCTCCTATTTTCCCAACTAATGTCCCCTTGTTATTTTAGCAGAGGTGGGGATTAATCAGGGTATAATATAGTTGAAAAACACCTAGGGTGGAGGGAATTAGGAATTCTGGGTATTGAATTTTGAGTTGGCAAAAAAATTTTATAACATTCTGTTGCCTTGACAATTATTTACATCTTTCAGGGGTTGTTCATCTTGTCATGTAATTTGTTTTCCCAAGGACATTATAGGTTTCTATAAATTGTGGAGTGATTTAGGTGCCACTCCCAAAAGCCTGGCACATGGCTTACACTTAATGAGCAACCAATAAATTGTTATTGGTTTTACCTCAATCAGTAGTTTAAACTGAACAGACATGGAAATTGAACAACTAATCATATGAATAAGATCCTGAAAAAATGGTTTCTGAAAAAGAACAAACACTGAAACACATAAGTATTTCAGAATTCAGCATATA
The DNA here is from genome assembly GCF_000442215.2 of Lipotes vexillifer. Taxonomy (NCBI): domain Eukaryota; kingdom Metazoa; phylum Chordata; class Mammalia; order Artiodactyla; family Lipotidae; genus Lipotes; species Lipotes vexillifer. Next base: position 1,277,338 of record NW_006782029.1, on the reverse strand, counting down.
ACTGAAAAAAAGATATGCTTGATTTCATAGGTATTTTGTTGCAGAGCACATTTCTTCACAATAAAAAAAAAAAGCATCTGAATGCTTTCATTTAAGGGAAAATGAACAGGAAATTGTCAGTGTTTTCAAACCATGCCCTCAGTTTCACAGATGATCCAAAATTAAAAAGTCTACACATCAGAAAGTGATGATGCACTCGTTAACTACTCTTTTTGGTCTCACTTTAGTTTACAAATTCCCTCCCTGTAATAATCAAGATTACAAAGCCAAAGTAGTAAGTAATAGGAAAGTCAATTCCAAATATATGCAAAAATACAAAAAACAGTAATTAACTTTATCCATCACCCATCTTCAAGAATTATCATCTCATAGCCAATTTGTTTTTTCTATACTCCTACCCACTATTCTCCTCCCATGTTCTTTTGAAGCATTTCACATATATAATTTCATCCCTGAATATTTCACTGTTACTTCTAAAGGATAAGTATTTTGAAGACAGCCACAACACTGCTAGTACACATAAAAATGAATAAAAATTCCTTAATGTCAACTATGTACAGAATACTCAAAAGTTCAAATGTTTCATAAATGCCATTTTTTTACACATTGTTTATTTGAATCAGGAGGCAGTTAAAGTCCACAGATTGCAATCCGTTGATATGTAGTTTATGTTTCTTTTAAATCTCTGTGTTTACTCTCCCTCTCTTGCTGGTCCTTTCACTATTCCTTTCTCCCCTCTTCCAGTCTTTCATATGCACTCTTTCTCCTTACAGTTTATTTGACGAAACCCAGTTGTTTGTCCTTGAGAGATTTATATAATCCAGATTTTTGTAACTGCATCCCCATAGCATAATTTAATATAATCCTCGATCCTCTGTACTTCCTCTAAATTGCTAAGTTGAATCTAGACAGATTTTTTCTCAAAGCTACTTCAGAGGAGGTGGCGTGCTCTTCCATCAAGGGCCACATAATGTCTCATCTGTCTTGGATTTAGCATCCTCAGCTTTTAATGCCTCTATCCATCAATTTAATATGAGTTTCTAAAAAAATGATATTCTAATTCAAAGTTATCTCCATTTAAATACATGAAAAGTCAGATGACAGCCTCCTTATTTTAAGACTGAAAACATCTTAGTTTACACAGAAAGAGCATTTCATAAAATTTAACAGTCATTCATGCCAAACAATCTTAGTAAACAAGAAATCAAAATTCCTTAGAATTTAAGAATGGGTCAGATATACACTATAAAATATGCATTGGATAAATGATTAAGAACAAAGCCATAGGAAAAGAAAACCAAAAAATGACTCTAACATACTAGGCAGATTTAATTTAAAAAATACTAAATAGTACTGAAGGAAATTTGAAATATAATCAATAAAATTAGAAACTCAAAAGAGAGTTATATAGACAGAGTTGGAGAGAGAATTCATGAGTTGGATTATGAACTAAAAGGGAAACCCAGGATGTATGGAGAAAGAGATGGAAAATATGACAGCATGAAACATAAAGTGTAGCAGAAATTCTAACAAAGATCTTATTAAAGAGATTGCATTTTCCAGAAAGAGGAAATAAAGAGAGTGGGTGGTGTGACTCTGATCTCCAGCTTTACAGCATGAGGAACTCTGTGGATTCACTCACCAGTGAAACTAGTGAAAATTATTTTTTTTTTTTATTTTTTTTTTTTTTGCGGTACGCGGGCCTCTCACTGTTGTGGCCTCTCCTGTTGCGGAGCACAGGCTCCGGACGCGCAGGCTCAGCGGCCATGGCTCACGGGCCCAGCGGCTCCGCGGCATGTGGGATCTTCCCACACCGGGGCACGAACCCACGTCCCCTGCATTGGGAGGCGGACTCTCAACCACTGCGCCACCAGGGAAGCCCGTAAAAATTATTTTAAAACAACCAGTTAAAATCTCTGGACATGGCTGAAGGACATATACAGCAAATATAGAAACACACATTCAAGAAAATTTTCTACAATTTAAGAATATTGAGAGTCTCTGGTATTTGAACTGAGATCTGCTTCCTCCTTCCTCCCTCCTAACTCAGCAAGAGGGAAACTTTACTCCAGACTGGGTATAGCCAAGAACACGGATCCAGCTCCCAGTTTGAGGGATACAATCCCAGGACAGGCAGTATGTTAGTATTTCTTAACCTACCCCCACCTGTCTGTTACTGAGGCTAAGTTTTGGGCAAGTGTAGGTGAGAGGTGGCTCTCTCTTCTTCTGCCCAGCCCCCAAGAAGGCTGTACCCTGGGTGTGGTGCTGATGAGAATACTGAGCCCCAGTCATCTTTCTCCTGGTTTGTAAGGCAGTGATTCTGTGCTACAAGAGTCAAACAAAAAGATCTGAAGGTATAGTCCCCTCCCCACCACCACTGAGCACTCAGCTCCTAAATTGGGAGTGTCACTGACAGAGAAGCTTGCCATTGTCCCCTCTTCCAGCTCCATAGCCATAACTCAGAGATTTTGCCTTGAGGGAGAGCACGTCATAAACCAGGGAGCTATTCTCTTCCAAAAGGAACTGACTTCATTTGCAACAGAGTGTGGAGAAGTTCAAGCCTACCGGTGCTCTCAAATTTAGTAGAGGTTGTGGTAAGGGCAACTGGGGTATTGGTAGAATCACTGGACATAAAAGCTAAACTGTAAACTGGCTAGTTTGTGTGAGAGAATCTGGGAAGGCCATAGCTGGGCAGAGACTGCCTGAAGTCAGAAAAAAATCTCAACAGGCTTCCAGAACTATCCCTTCAAAGGATTCTGAATTTCACTGGTTCAGCTGGTGAGCAATTTATGCACCAGGGCATTGTTGAAAGTAATTAAACAATCACCTAGCAATTAGTAGAGTTCAACATCTGGCTAAGGTCAGGGACAGAGTCAGCCAAAGAGAACACAAAAAAACCACTGTTAACCCAGGGTGACTGTAGACATAACCCAAGAATATGCTCCCTGAGGAGCAATATCAGAACTTACCAGTACAAGAGAGAAATAGACTGTACTAAAATAGTACAGCCAGTTACTTGACCAATAAGCTAGCAAATAACAATAACAAGCTCCAGAGGGAGGCACCAGTACCCAAAGTTGCTACAATGTATTATCTAAAATATCTAATTTCCAACAAAAATTAGTCATGCAAGGAAACAGGAGAGTATAACCCATACACTGGGGAAAAAAATCAGGCAACAGAAACTGCCTGTGAGAGCAACTAGATATCAAATTTAACAAAATCTTCAAAGCAGCCATTATAAATATGTTCAAAGAACTAAAGGAAACCATGATTAAAGAGCAAAAAAGCCATTATGAAATGTGGCAGCAAGTAGAGACCAACAATAAACAGGAATTATAATAAAGAACAGAATGGCAATTCTAGAGTTGAAAATTACAATAACTGAAGTGAAAAATTCACTAAAAGGGCCAACAGTAGATCTGAATTAGCAGAAGTAATAATAAGCAAATCTAAAGAAAGAGCAATAAAGATTATGCAACCTGAAGAATAGAGAGAAAGAATGAAGAAAAATGAACAAAACTTCAAAGAAATGTGGGACACTATTAAGTGCTGCAATATTTGAAGAAATAATGGCTGACAACTTCTCAAATCTGTTGAAAAACAATAATCTACACATCCAGGAAGCTCAACAAACTCCAGGCAGGAAAACACAAAGAGATCCACAAACTGAAACATCATAGTAAAAATAGTGAAAACCAAAGATAAAGAGAAAATCTTTACAGAAGAAAAAAAATGACTTATCACTGCAAGGGAATCCCAATAGGATTAAAATCTGACTTCTCAGCAGAAACAATGGAGGCCAGAGGGCAGTGGAATAATATATTCAGAGTGTTCAAAGAAACAATTAACTAAGAATGCTGTATTCAGCAAATCTATCTTTAAAAAATAAAAGCAAATTAAAGATACTCCCAGATAAATAAAAACAGAGAACCTGTTACTAGCAGCAGACCCGCCTTACAAGAAATTTTAAAGGAAATTAATCAGACTGAAAGTAAGTGACCCCAAATGGTCATAATTCAATTCTTATGAAAAAGCAAAGAGCACCAGTAAAGGTAATTATGAAATTATAAAAACAGCATAAATGCATATTTTACTCCTTTCTTCTCCTACTCAATTTAAAAAGCAATTGTATAAAACATTATGTATATAATATATTCTTGGGTCTATAACATATAAAATTGTAATATATTTGCTGATAACAGCACAAAGGAAGTACATAGTAGCAAAGCTGTATTGGGCTAAATAAGGAAATAACTCCAGATGGTAACTTGAATCTGCAAGAATAAATGAAAAGAACCAGAAATGATAAATAAAAAGGTTAATATAACAAAAATTATAAATATATACTTGCTCTTTCTCCTCTCAGCTAAGCTAGTCTAAAAGACATAAAATTATATAAAGTAATAATTATAACGATGTATTATTGGGTTTGTAACATTTATAGATGTAACATGTATAGCAATATTAACAGAAAACATAGGAAAGGGAATAGAGCTATGTAAGAGTAATTTTTCTAAATCTCACTGGAATTAAGTTAATATAAATGTGAAGTGGATTCTGATAAGTTAAGATGTATATTATAAGCCCTAGAGCAACCATTAAGAAAGTTACTTTAAAAACATACAGTGCAAAAACAATGGGTTTTGAAATTAAAATGCCAGATTAGATAATATTAATTCAATGTAAAAGAAAGCAATAAAGGAGGAACAGAGGAACAAAAAAGACACAACACACATAGAAAACACAAAGTAAAATGACAAATATAAATCAAAGTACAGGCATACCTAGAATATATTGCAGGTTTGGTTCTAGACCGCCATAATAAAACAAACATCACAACACAGCAAGTCACAAGGATTTTGTGGTTTCCCATTGTATATAAAAGTTATATTTACACTATAATGTACTCTATTAAGTGTGCAATAGCATTATGTCTGAAAAAACAATGTACAACCTTAATTTTAAAATAATTTATTGCACACAACATTGTAAGTCAACTATACTCCAATAAAATTTTAAAAACTAAATAGGGACTTCCCTGATGGCACAGTGGATAAGACTCCGTGCTCCCAATGCAAGGGGCCCGGGTTTGATCCCTGATCAGGGAACTACATCCCACATGCATGCTGCAACTAACAGTTCACATGCCGCCAACTAAGGAGTTGCAGAGTTGCAACTAAGGAGCTGGTGAGTTGCAACTAAGGACCTGGCGAGCTGCAACTAAGGAGCCTGCCTGCTGCAACTAAGACCCCACACAACCAAATAAGTAAATACATAAATAAATAAAGCGAATATGTGTGTTTTCTTAATAAATAAATAAAAATAAAAACACCTTGAGAGGCCACAACAGTGAGAGGCCCACGTACTGCAAAAAAAAAAAAAAAAATTTTTGCAAGGCGTTCCCGGGGGGTGACAGG
>NW_006782029.1:1246337-1271322 GCF_000442215.2 Lipotes vexillifer | reverse complement strand
AGAGCGGCTGGGCCCGTGAGCCATGGCCGCTGAGCCTGTGCATCTGGAGCCTGTGCTCCGCAACGGGAGAGGCCACAACAGTGAGAGGCCCACGTACCGCAAAAAAAAAAAAAAAAAAAATGTTGCTAGACGTAGAGTGACATTTTATAATGATTAAAGAGTCAATCCATGAGGAAGACATAACAATTATAGCAAATGTGCACCTAATAGAACATAAAAAGATATGAAGCAAAACTGAAAATGAAGGGAGAAATAGATAAGTCAATAATAATAGTTTGGGACTTCCCTCGTGGTCCAGGGGTTAAAAATCCACCTCCCAATGCAGGGGATGTGGGTTTGATCCCTGGTGGGGGAAATAAGATCCCAAATGCTGCGGGACAACTAAACCAGTGCCCCACAACTACTGACCACACGAGCCACAACAAGAGAGCCCGTGTGCTGCAACTACAGAGCCCACGCGATGCAATGAGGATCCCGCACACTACAGTGGAGCATCCCACATGCCACAACAAAGATCTGCATACAACGACTAAGACCTGACACAGCCAAAATTAAAAAATAAATAAATATTTTTTAAAAAGCAATAATAGTTTAAGATTTCAACACTACACTTTCAATAAAAGAACAATGAGCTAGAAGATCAACAAGGAAATAGAAGATTTGGACAACACTATAAACCAACCATTTATAGAATATTCATACAACACTCCACAAAACAGGAACAGAATATACATTCTTTCCAAGTATACATGGGACATTCTCTAGGACAGACCATAGACCATAAAACAAACCTCAGTGAATTTAAAGTGCAGAAGACAGAAATAATAAAAAGATTGTCTTAATGAAGAAGACAGGTTAGAAATAATTAAAAGATTAAAAGGATAGACATGATACTAAAATATGCTTTCCAACACTAGAAATCAATAGCAATAAAAACTGGAAAATTCAGAAACGTATGGGAATTAAACAATATACTCCTAAATAATCAATGCATCAAAGAAGAAATCAAAAAGGAACTCTAAAAGTACTCCAAAATGAATAAAAATGAAGACACATACCAAAACTTAAGGAATGCAGCAAAAGCAGTGCTCACAAAGACATTTATAGCTGTAAATACTTATTTTGGGGAAAAAATAACATTTCAAATCAATAACCTAACCTTCTATTTTAAGATACTGGAAAAAGAAAAGTGAAATAAACCTAAAGCAAGAAGAAAAGGATAGCAGCTTAGAGTGGCAATTAATGAAATAGAGGATAGAAAAATAATAAAGAAAATCACTTAAACAGAAAGCTGATTCTCTAAAAACAATTGACAAAACTTTAGCTTCATTAATCAAGACAAAAGAGGTGAGTCTCAAATTACTAGAATTAGAAATGAAATGAAAGAAGGGACACTCCTAATGATCTTATAGAAATAATAAGGACTGTAAAACAAATACTAAAACAACTGTATGCTAACAAATTTGATAACCTAGCTAAAACAGGCAAAGTACTAGAAGCATACAAACTACTAAAATGAACTCAAAAAGAAAAAGACAATCTGAATAGACCTATAACAAATGAAGATGTTAAATTACAAATCAAAACAGTACTCAAAATGATCATTTCAACAGATGCAGAAGAAGCCTTGAAAATATTCAATAACATTTTATGATAAAATTCTCAACAAATTAGGAATAGACAGAAAATACCTTAACATAATAAAGACCATACACAAAAAGCCCACAATTAACATCATACTGAACAGTGAAAACCAGACAGCTTTCCCTGAAACTAAAAGATCAGGAACAAGGCAAGATACCCATTCTTCTTACTTCTATACAACATTGTACTATGAGTCCTAGCCACAGCAATTACACACACACACACACACACACACACACACACACAGAGAGAGAGAGAGAAAAGGAGGGCATCCAAATTGGACAGCAAGAGGTAAAATTATTTCTGTTTGAAGATGAGACAATGTGATATGTAGAAAACCTTAGACTAAAAAATACACACACACACACAAGACCAAAAAGAAAAAAAAATCTGCTAGAATAAATTAATTCAGAAAAGTTGGAGATTGGTTCAAGATGGTGGAGTAGAAGGATGAGCGCTCACTCCCTCTCAGGTGAGGACCGGAATCACAACTAACTGCTGAACAGCCATCGAGAGGAAGCCACTGGAAGTCACCAAAAAAGATACCCCACATCCAAGGACAAAGGAGAAACCACAATGAAGTGGTAGGAGGGGTAAAAACACAATAAAATCAAATCCTGTAATTGCTGAGTTGGTGACTCACAAATTTGAGAACACTTATACCACAGAAGTCCACACACTGGAGTGAAGGTTCTGAGCCCCATGTCAGGCTTCCCAACCTGGGGGTCCAGCAATGGGAGGAGGAATTCCCAGAGAATCAGACTTTGAAGGCAAGCGGGATTTGACTGCAGGACTTCAACAGGACTGGGGGAAACAGAGACTCCACTCTTGGAGGGCACACACAAAGTAGTATGCACATCAGGACCCAAGGGAAGGAGCAGTGACCCCACAGGAGACTGAACCAGACCTACCTGCTAGAGTTGGAAGGTCTCCTGCAGGGACGAGGGATGGCTGTGGCTCAACGTGGGGACAAGGAAATTGGCAGCAGACGTTCTGGGAAGTACTCCTTGGCATGACCCCCTCCCAGAGTCTGACATTAGCATCACCAAAGCGCAGGGTAGGCTCCAGTGCTGGGTCGCCTCAGGCCAAACAACCAACAGGGAGAGAACCCAGCCCCACCCATCAGCAGACAAGCGGATTAAAGTTTTACTGAGCTCTGCCCACCACAGCAACAGCCAGCTCTACCCACCACCTGTTCCTCCCATCAGGAAGCTTACACAAGCCTCTTAGACAGCCTATTCCACCAGAGGGCAGACAGCAGAAGCAAGAAGAACTACAATCCTGCAGGCTGTGGAACGAAAACCACATTCACAGAAACACAGACAAAATGAAAAGGCAGAGGACTAGGTACCAGATGAAGGAACAAGATAAAACCCCAGAAAAACAACTAAATGAAGTGAAGATAGGCAACCTTCCAGAAAAAAAATTAAGAATAATGATAGTGAAGATGATCCAGGACCTCAGAAAAAGAATGGAGGCAAAGATCAAGAAGATGCAAGAAATGTTTAATAAAGACCTAGAAGAATTAAAGAACAAACAAACAGATATGAACAATACAATAACTGAAATGAAAATTACACTAGAAGGAATCAATAGCAGAATAACTGAGGCAGAAGAACCAATAAGTGACCTGGAAGACAGAATGGTGGAATTCACTACCACGGAACAGGATAAAGAAAAAAGAATGAAAAGAAATGAAGAAGCCTAAGAGACCTCTGGGACAATATTAAACACACCAATATTTGCATTACTGGGGACCCAGAAGGAGAAGATAGAGGAAAAGGACCCAAGAAAATATTAGAAGAGATTATAGTAAAAAACTTTCCTAACATGGGAAAGAAAATAGCCACCCAAGTCCAGGAAGCACAGAGAGTCCCATACAGGATAAACCCAAGGAGAAACATGCTGAGACACATAGTAATCAAATTGACAAAAATTAAACACAAAGAAAAAAATTAAAAGCAACAAAGGAAAAATGACAAATAACGTACAAGGGAACTCCCATAAGGTTAACAGCTGATTTCTCAGCAGAAACTCTACAAGCCAGAAGGGAGCGTCACTATATATTTAAAGTGATGAAAGGGAAGAAACTACAACCAAGATTATTCTACCCAGCAAGGATCGTATTCTGATTCAACAGGGAAATCAAAAGCTTTACAGGCAAGCAAAAGCTAAGAGAATTCAGCACCACCAAACCAGCTCTACAATAAATGCTAAAGGAACTTCTCTAAGGGGGAAACACAAGAGAAGAAAAGCACCTACAAAAACAAACCCAAAATAATTAAGAAAATGGTAACAGGAACATACATATCTATAATCACCTTAAATGTGAATGGATTAAATGCTCCAACCGAAAGACACAGACTGGCTGAATGGATACAAAAACAAGACCCGTATATATGCTGTCTACAAGAGACCCACTTCAGACCTAGGGACACATACAGACTGAAAGTGAGGGGATGGAAAAAGAGATTCCATACAAATGGAAATCAAAAGAAAGCTGGAGTAGCAATACTCATATCAGATAAAATAGACTTTAAAATAAACAATGTTACAAGAGACAAAGAAGGACACTACATAATGATAAAGGGATCAATCCAAGAAGATATAACAATTATAAATATATATGCACCCAACATAGGAGCACCTCAATACATAAGGCAATTGCTAACAGCTATAAAAGAGGAAATTGACAGTAACATAATAAGAGTGGGGGACTTTAACACCTCACTTACACCAATGGACAGATCATCCAAACAGAAAATTAATAAGGAAAAACAAGCTTTAAATGACACAGTAGACCAGACAGATTTAATTGATATTTATAAGACATTCCATCCGAAAACAGCAAATTAGAGTTTCTTCTCAAGTGCCCACAGAATATTCTCTAGGACAGATCACATCCTGGGTCACAAATCACGCCTCACTAAATTTAAGAAAATTGAAATCATATCAAGTATCTTTTCTGACCACAGCACTATGAGATTAGAAATCAATTACAGGGAGAAAAACGTAAAAAACAAAAACACATGGAGGCTAAAAAATACATTACTATATAACCAAGACATCACTGAAGAAATCAAAGTGGAAATCAAAAAATACCTAGAGGGGCTTCCCTGGTGGCACAGTGATTGAGAGCCCGCCTGCCGATGCAGGGGACACGGGTTCGTGCCCCAGTCTGGGAAGATCCCACGTGCCGCGGAGCGGCTAGGCCCGTGAGCCATGGCTGCTGAGCCTGTGCGTCTGGAGCCTGTGCTCCACAACGGGAGAGGCCACAACAGTGAGAGGCCCGTGCACCGCAAAAAAAAAAAAACAAAAAAAAAAACCTAGAGACAAATGATAATGAAAACACAATGATCCAAAACCTATGGGATGCAGCAAAAGCAGTTCTAACAGGGAAGTTTATAGCAATACAATCCTAGCACAAAAAAACAAGAAAAATCTCAAATAAACAATCTAACCTTACACCTAAAGGAACTACAGAAATAAGAACAAACAAAACCCAAAGTTAGTAGAAGGAAAGAAAACAAAGATCAGAGCAGAAGTAAATGAAATAGAAACAAAGAAAACAATAGCAAAGATCAATAAAACTAAAAGCTGGTTCTTTAAGAACATAAACAAAATAGATAAAACTATAGCCAGACTCATCAAGAAAAAGAGGGAGAGGACTCAAATCAATAAAATTAGAAATGAAAAAGGAGAAGTTACAACAGACACCGTAGAAATATAAAGCATCATAAGAGACTACTACAGGCAACTCTATGCCAATAAAATGGACAACCTGGAAGAAATGGACAAATTCTTAGAAAGGTATAACCTTCCAAGACTGAACCAGGAAGAAACAGAAAATATGAACAGACCAATCACAAGTGCTGAAATGGAAAATATGATTAAAAATCTTCCAACAAACAAAAGTCCAGGACCAGATGGCTTCACAGGTGAATTCTATCATTTAGAGACAAGCTAACACCCATCCTTCTCATACTCTTCCAAAAAATTGCAGAGGAAGGAACACTCCCAAAGTCATTTTATGAGGCCACCATCACCCTGATACCAAAACCAGTCAAGGATACTACAAAAAAAGAAAATTATAGACGAATATCACTGAAGAATATAGATGCAAAAATCCTCAACAAAATACTAGCAAACAGACTCCAACAACACATTAAAAGGATCAAACACCATGATCAAGTGGGATTTATCCCAGGGATGCAAGGATTCTTCAACATACACAAATAAATCAATGTGATACACCATATTAACAAATTGATGAATAAAAACCATATGATCATCTCAACAAATGCAGAAAAAGCTTTTGACAGGGAATTTGAGAAGATGGCGGAAGAGTAAGATGCGGAGATCACCTTCCTCCCCACAGATACATCAGAAATACATCTACACGTGGAACTGCTACAATAGAACACCCACTGAACACTGGCAGAAGATCTCAGACGTCCCAAAATACAAGAAACTCCCCACGTATGTGGGTAGGGCAAAAGAAAAAAGAAAAAACAGAGACAAAAGAATAGGAATGGGACCCACACCAATGGGAGGGAGCTGTGAAGGAGGAAAGGTTTCCACACACTAGAAGTCCCTTCGTGGGCAGAGACTGCGGGTGGCAGAGGGGGTAAGCTTCAGAGCCATGGAGGAGAGCGCAGCCACAGGGGTGCGGAGGGCAAAGCAGAGAGATTCCCGCACAGAGAATCGGTGCCGACCAGCACTCACCAGCCCGAGAGGCTAGTCTGCTCACCCACCGGGACGGGCGGGGCCTGGGAGCTGAGGATCGGGCTTCCATCGGATGGAGGGAGAGAGCTGGGGTTAGCGGCGTGAACACAGCCTAAAGGGGTTAGTGCACCGTGGCTAGCCGGGAAGGAGTCCAGGAAAAGTCTGGAGCTGCCAAAGAGACAAGAGACTTTTTCTTGCCTCCTTGTTTCCTGGTGCCCGAGGAGAGGTGATTAAGAGTGATGCTTAAAGGATCTCCAGAGACGGGCGCAAGCCGCGGCTATCAGCACAGACCCCAGAGATGGGCATGAGACGCTAAGGCTGCTGCTGCTGCCACCAAGAAGTCTGTATGCAAGCACAGGTTACTCTCCACATCTGCCCTCCCTGGAGCCTGTGCAGCCTGCCACTGCCAGGGTCCCGTGATCCACGGACAACTTCCCCGGGAGAACGCACGGCACGCCTCAGGCTGGTGCACCATCACGCCGCCCTCTGCCGTGGCAGGCTCACCCCGCATTTGAACCCCTCCCTCCCACTGGGCCGGAGTGAGACAGAGCCGCTAAATCAGCTGCTCCTTTAACCCTGTCCTGTCTGAGCAAAGAAGAAACACCCTCAGGCAACCTACACGCAGAGGCGGGGCCAAATCCAAAGCTGAACCCTGGGAGCTGTGTGAACAAAGAAGAGAAAGGGAAATTTCTCCCAGCAGCCTCAGAAGCAGAGGATTAAAGCTCCACAATCAACTTGATATACCCTGCATCTATGGAATACCTGAATAGACAAGGAATCATCCCAAATTGAGGAGGTGGACTTTGGAAGCAAGACATTATTTTTTCCCCTTTTCCTCTTTTTGTGAGTGTGTATGTGTATGCTTCTGTGTGAGATATTGTCTGTATAGCTTTGCATTCACCATTTGTCCTAGGGCTCTGTCCGTCCATTTTCTTTTTACTTTTTAAAATTTTTTTCCTTAATAATTTTTATTTTAATAACTTTATTTTATTTTATCTTACTTTACTTTATCCTCTTTCTTTCTTTCTATTTTTTCTCCCTTTTATTCTGAGCCATGTGGAGGACAGGCTCTTGGTGCTCCAGCCAGGCATCAGGGCTGAGCCACTGACGTGGGAGAGCCAACATCAGGACAGTGGTCCACAAGAGACCTCCCAGCTCCACATAATATCAAATGGCGAAACTCTCCTAGAGATCTCCATCTCAACACCAAGACCCAGGTTCACTCAACGACCAGCAAGCTACAGTGCTGGACACCCTATGCCAAACAACTAGCAAGACAGGAATACAGCCCCATCCATTGGCAGAGAGGCTGCCTAAAATCATAAGTCCACAGACACTGCAAAACACACCACCAGACATGGACCAGCCCACCAGAAAGACAAGATCCAGCCTCATCCACCAGAACACAGGCACTAGTCCCCTCCACCAGGAAACCTACACAACCCACTGAACCAACCATAGCCACTGGGGACAGACACTAAAAACAACGGGAACTACGAACCTGCAGCCTGTGAAAAGGAGACCCCAAACACAGTAAGATAAGCAAAATGAAAAGATAGAAAAACACACAGCAGATGAAGAAGCAAGGTAAAAACCCACCAGACCTAACAAATGAAGAGGAAATAGGCAGTCTACCTGAAGAAGAATTCAGAATAATCATAGTAAAGATGATCCAAAATCTTGGAAATAGAATACAGAAAATGCAAGAAACATATAACAAGGACTTAGAAGAACTAAAGAGGAAGCAAACAATGATAACACAATGAAATTAAACACACTCTAGAAGCAATCAATAGCAGAATAACTGAGGCAGAAGAATGGATAAGTGATCTGGAAGATAAAATAGTGGAAATAAAACTACTGCAGAGCAGAATAAAGAAAAAAGAATGAAAAGAACTGAGGACAGTCTCAGAGATCTGGGACAACATTAAATGCACCAACATTTGAATTATAGGGGTCCCAGAAAAAGAAGAGAAAGAGAAAGGGACTGAGAAAATATTTGAAGAGATTATAGTTGAAAACTTCCCTAATATGGGAAAGGAAATAGTTAATCAAGTCCAGGAAGCACAGAGAGTCCCATACAGGATAAATCCAAGGAGAAATACGCCAAGACACATATTAATCAAACTGTCAAAAATTAAATACAAAGAAAACATATTAAAAGCAGCAAGGGAAAAACAACAAATAACACACAAGGGAATCCCCATAAGGTTAACAGCTGATCTTTCAGCAGAAACTCTGCAAGCCAGAAGGGAGTGGCAGGACATATTTAAAGTGATGAAAGGGAAAAACCTACAACCAAGATTACTCTACCCAGCAAGGATCTCATTCAGATTCGACAGAGAAATTAAAACCTTTACAGACAAGCAAAAGCTGAGAGAGTTCAGCACCACCAAACCAGCTTTACAACAAATGCTAAAGGAACTTCTTTAGGCAGGAAACACAGAGAAGGAAAAGACCTACAATAACAAACCAAAAACAATTAAAAAAATGGTAGTAAGAACATACATATCGATAATTACCTTAAATGTAAATGGATTAAATGCTCCCACCAAAAGACACAGACTGGCTGAATGGATACAAAAACAAGACCCATATATATGCTGTCTACAAGAGGCCCACGTTAGACCTAGGGACACATACAGACTGAAAGTGAGGGGATGGAAAAAAGATATACCATGCAAATGGAAATCAGAACAAAGCTGGAGTACCAATTCTCATATCAGACAAAATAGACTTTAAAATAAAGACTATTACAAGAGACAAAGAAGGGCAATACATAATGATCAATGGATCGATCCAAAAAGAAGATATAACATTTGTAAATATTTATGCACGCAACATAGGAGCAACTCAATACATAAGGCAAATACTAACAGCCATAAAAAGGGAAATCAACAGTAACACAATCATAGTAGGGGACTTTAACACCCCACTTTCAACAATGGACAGATCATCCAAAATGAAAATAAATAAGGAAACTCAAGCTTTAAATGATACATTAAACAAGATGGACTTCACTGATATTTATAGGACATTCCTTCCAAAAACAACACAATACACATTTTTCTCAAGTGCTCATGGAACATTCTCCAGGACAGATCATATCTTGGGTCACAAATCTAGCCTTGGTAAATTTAAGAAAATTGAAATCGTATCAAGTATCTTTTCTGACCACGCTATGAGTCTACATATCAATTACAGGAAACGATCTGTAAAAAATACAAACAGATGGAGGCTAAACAATACACTACTTAATAATGAAGTGATCACTGAAGAAATCAAAGAAGAAATTAAAAAATACCTAGAAACAAATGACATTGGAAACACGACGACCCAAAACCTACGGGATGCAGCAAAAGCAGTTCTAAGAGTGAAGTTTATAGCAATACAATCCTACCTTAAGAAACAGGAAAAATCTCAAATAAACAACCTAACCTTACACTGAAAGCAATTAGAGAAAGAAGAAAAAAAAAAACCCAAAGTTAGGAGACGGAAAGGAATCATAAAGATCAGATCAGAAATAAATGAAAAAGAAATGAAGGAAATGATAGCAAAGATCAATAAAACTAAAAGCTGGTTCTTTGAGAAGATATACAAAATTGATAAACCATTAGCCAGACTCATCAAGAAAAAGTGGGAGAGGACTCAAACCAATAGAAATAGAAATGAAAAAGGAGAAGTAACTCTTGACACTGCAGAAATACAAAGGATCATGAGAGATTACTACAAGGAAGTCTATGCTAATAAAATGGACAACCTGGAAAAAATGGTCAAATTCTTAGAAATGCACAACCTGCAGAGATTGAACCAGGAATAAATGGAAAACATGAACAGACCAATCACAAGCACTGAAATTGAAACTGTGATTAAAAATCTTCCAACAGGGGCTTCCCTGGTGGCGCAGTGGTTGAGAGTCCGCCTGCCGATGCAGGGGACACAGGTTCGTGCCCTGGTCCAGGAGGATCCCACATGCCATAGAGCGGCTGGGCCTGTGAGCCATTGCCGCTGAGCCTGTGCGTCCGGAACCTCCGCAATGGAAGAGGCCACAACAATGAGAGGCCCACATACCGCAAAAAAAAAAATCTTCCAACAAACAAAAGCCCAGGACCAGATGGCTTCACAGGCGAATTCTATCCAACATTTAGAGAAGAGCTAACATCTATGCTTCTCAAACTCTTCCAGAATATAGCAGAGCAAGGAACACTCCCAAACTCATTCTACGAGGCCACCATCACCCTGATACCAAAACCAGACAAAGATGTCACAAAGAAAGAAAACTACAGGCCAATATCACTGATGAACATAGATGCAAAAATCCTCAACAAAACACTTGCAAACAGAATACAACAGCAGATTAAAAGGATCATACACCATGATCAAGTGGTGTTTATGCCAGGAATTCAAGGATTCTTCAATATATGCAAATCAATGTGATACACCATATTAACAAAATGAAGGAGAAAAACCATATGATCATCTCAATAGGTGCAGAGAAAGCTTTTGACAAAATTCAACACCCATTTATGATAAAAACCCTGCAGAAAGTAGGCATAGAGGGAACTTTCCTCAACATAATAAAGGCCATATATGACAAACCCACAGCCAACATCGTCCTCAATGGTGAAAAACTGAAAGCATTTCCACTATGATCAGGAACAACACAAGGTTACCCACTCTCACCACTCTCATTCAACATAGTTTTGGAAGTTTCAGCCACAGCAATCAGAGAAGAAAAAGTAATAAAAGGAATCCAAAAAGGGAAAGAAGAAGTAAAGCTGTCACTGTTTGCAGATGACATGACACTATACATAGAGAATCCTAAAGATGCTACCAGAAAACTACTAGAGCTAATCAATGAATTTGGTAAAGTAGCAGGATACAAAACTAATGCACAGAAATCTCTGGCATTCTTATACACTTAATGATGAAAAATCGGAAAGTGAAATTAAGAAAACACTCCCACTTACCACTGCAACAAAAAGAATAAAATATCTAGGAATAAACCTACCTAAGGAGACAAAAGACCTGTATGCAGAAAATTACAAGACACTGATCAAAGAAATAAAAGATGATACAAACAGATGGAGAGATATACCATGTTCTTGGATTGGAAGAATCAACATTGTGAAAATGACTCTACTACCCAAAGCAATCTACAGATTCAATGCAATCCCTATCAAACTACCACTGGCATTTTTCACAGAACTAGAACAAAAAATTTCACAATTTGTATGGAAACACAAAAGACCCCGAATAGCCAAAGCAATCTTGAGAACAAAAAATGGAGCTGGAGGAATCAGGCTGCCTGACTTCAGACTATACTACAAAGCTACAGTAATCAAGACAGTATGGTACTGGCACAAAAACAGAAAGATAGATCAATGGAATAGGATAGAAAGCCCAGAGATAAACCCATGCACATATGGTCACCTTATCTTTGATAAAGGTGGCAGGAATGTACAGTGGAGAAAGGACAGCCTCTTCAATAAGTGGTGCTGGGAAAACTGGACAGGTACATGTAAAAGTATGAGATTAGATCACTCCCTAACACCATACACAAAAATAAGCTCAAAATGGATTAAAGACCTAAATGTAAGGCCAGAAACTATCAAACTCTTAGAGGAAAACATAGGCAGAACACTCCATGACATAAATCACAGCAAGATCCTTCTTGACCCATCACCTCCTAGAGAAATGGAAATAAAAACAAAAATAAACAAATGGGACCTAATGTAACTTAAGAGGTTTTGCACAGCAAAGGAAACCATAAAGACCAAATGACAACCCTCAGAATGGGAGAAAATATTTGCAAATGAAGCAACTGACAAAGGATTAATCTCCAAAATTTATAAACAGCTCATGCAGCTCAATAACAAAAAAACAAACAACCCAATCCAAAAATGGGTAGAAGACCTAAATAGACATTTCTCCAAAGAAGATATACAGACTGCCAACAAACACATGAAAGAATGCTCAACATCATTAATCATTAGAGAAATGCAAATCAAAACTACAGTGATATATCATCTCACACCAGTCAGAATGGCCATCATCAAAAAATCTAGAAACAATAAATACTGGAGAGAGTGTGGAGAAAAGGGAACACTCTTGCACTGCTGGTGGGAATGTAAATTGATACAGCCACTATGGAGAACAGTACGGAGGCTCCTTAAAATACTATAAACAGAACTATCATACGACGCAGCAACCCCACTACTGGGCATATACCCTGAGAAAACCATAATTCAAAAAGAGTCATGTACCAAATGTTCTTTGCAGCCCTATTTACAATAGCCAGGAGATGGAAACAACCTAAGTGTCCATCAACAGATGAATGGATAAAGAAGATGTGACACATATATACAATGGAATATTACTCAGCCATAAAAAGAAACGAAATTGAGTTATTTGAAGTGAGGTGGATGGACCTAGAGTCTGTCATATAGAGTGAAGTAAGTCAAAAAGAGGAAAAGAAATACCGTATGCTAACACATATATATGGAATCTAAGAAAAAAAAAAAGGTCATGAAGAACCTAGGGGTAAGATGGGAATAAAGACACAGACCTACTAGAGCACGGACTTGAGGATATGGTGAGGGGGAAGGGTAAGGTGTGACAAAGTGAGAGAGTGACATGGATATATATACAATACCTAATGTAAACTAAATAGCTAGTGGGAAGCAGCCCCATAGCACAGGGAGACCACCTAGCAGGGTGGGATAGGGAGGATGGGAGGGAGGAAGATGCAAGAGGGAAGAAATATGGGAACATATATATATATATGTATAACTGATTCACTTTGTTATAAAGCAGAAACTAACACACCATTGTAAAGCAATTATACTCCAATAAAGATGTTAAAAAACAAAAGATGCTTTTGACATAATTCAACACCCATTTAGGATAAAAACTCTCCAGAGAGAGGGATAGAGGGATCCTACCTCAACATAATAAAGGCCATATACGACAAACCCACAGCAAACATCATTCTCAATGGTGAAAAACTGAAAGCATTTCCTCTAAGATCAGGAACAAGATAAGGATGTCCACTCTTGCCACTATTATTCAACATGGTTTTGCAAGTCTTAGCCATGGAAATCAGAGAAGGAAAAGAAATAAAAGGAATACAAATTGGAAGAGAAGTAGTAAAGCTGTCACTGTTTGCAGATGACATGATACTATACATAGATAATTCTAAAGGTGCCACCAGAAAACTATTAGAGCTAATCAATGAATGTGGTAAAGTTACAAAATACAAAATTAATGCACAGAAATCTCTTGCATTCCTATACACTAACAATGAAAGATCAGAAAGAGAAATTAAGGAAACAATCCCATTCACCACTGCAACAAAAAGTATAAAATACCTAGGAATAGACCTACCTAAGGATGTAAAAGACCTGTACTCAGAAAACTATAAGACACTGATGAAAGAAATCAAAGATGACACAGATGGAGAGATATACCATGTTCTTGGATTGGAAAAATCAGTATTGTGAAAATGACTATACTACCCAAAGCAATCTACAGATTCAATGCAATCCCTATCAAATTACCAGAGGCATTTTTTTACAGAACTAGAACAAAAAATCTTAAAATTTGTATGGAGACACAGAAGACCCCAAATAGCCAAAGCATTCTTGAGGGGGAAAAACGGAGCTGGAGGAATCAGACTCCCTGACTTCAGACTATACTACAAAGCTACAGTAATCAAGACAGAATGGTTCTGGTACAAAAACAGAAATATAGATCAACAGAACAGGATAGAAAGCCCAGAGATAAAGCCATGCACCTATGGTCAACTAATCTATGACAAAGGAGGCAAGGATATTCACTTGAGAAAAGAGAGTCTCTTCAATAAGTGGTGCTGGGAAAACTGGACAGCTACATGTAAAAGAATGAAATTAGAACACTCCCTAACACCATACACAAAAATAAACTCAAAATGGATTAAAGACCTAGATGTAAGACCAGACACTATAAAACTCTTATAGGAAAACATGGGAAGAACACTCTTTGACATAAATCACAGCAAGATCTTTTTTGACCCATCTCCTAGAGTAATGGAAATAAAAAACAAAAATAGACAAATGGGACCTAATGAAACTTAAAACCTTTTGCACAGCAAAGGAAACTATAAATAAGACAAAAAGTCAAACCTCAGAATGGGGGAAAATATTTTCAAACGCATCAATGGACAATGGATTAATCTCCAAAATATAAAAACAGCTCATGAAGCTCAATATTAAAAAAACAAAGAACCCAATCTAAAACTGGGCAGAAGACCTAAATAGACATCTCTCCAAAGAAGACATACAGATGGCCAAGAGGCACATGAAAAGCTGCTCAACATCACGAATTATTAGAGAAATGCAAATCAAAACTACAATGAGGTATCACCTCACACTGGTTAGAATGAGCAACATCACTAAATCTACAAACAACAAATGCTGGAGAGGGTGTGGAGAAAAGGGAACCCTCTTGCACTGTTGGTGGGAATGTATATTGATACAGCCACTATTGAGAACAGTATGGTGGTTCCTTAAAAAACTAAAAATAGAATTACCATATGACCCAGCAATCCAACTACTGGGCATATACCCAGAGAAACCCATAATTCAAAAAGACACATGTGGGCTTCCCTGGTGACGCAATGGTTAAGAATCCACCTGCCAATGCAGGGGACACAGGTTTGAGCCCTGGTCCGGGAAGATCCCACATGCTGCAGAGCTACTAAGCCCGTGCACCACAACTGCTGAGACTGCACTCTAGAGCTCATGAGACACAACTACTGAGCCCGTGTGCCACAACTACTGAAGCCTGCACGCCTAGAGCCCGTGCTCTGCAACAAGAGAAGCCACTGAAATGAGAAGCCCACACACCACAACAAAGAGTAGCCCCCGCTCCCTGCAACTAGAGAAAGCCCGCAAGCAGCAACAAAGACCCAACACAGCCAAAAATAAATAAATAAATTTATATATAAAAAAAAAAAGACACATGCACCCCAATGTTCACTGCATCACTATTTACCATAACCAGGTCATGGAAGCAACCTAAGTGCCCATCGACAGACGAATGGATAAAGAAGTTGTGGTACATATATACAATGGAATATTACTCAGCCACAGAAAGGAACAAATTTGGGTCAGTTGTAGAGACGTGGATGGACCTAGAGACTGTCATACAGAGTGAAGTAAGTCAGAAAGGGAGAAACAAATATCGTATATTAATGCATATATGTGGAATCTAGAAAAATGGTACAGATGAACCAGTTTGCAAGGCAGAAATAGAGACACAGATGTAGAGAACAAACGTATGGACACCAAGGGGGGAAAGTGAGGAGGGGTGGTGGTGGTGGGACGAATTGGGAGATCGGGATTGATATATATATACTAATAGGTATAAAACAGATAAGTAATAAGTACCTGCTATATAAAAAATAAAGATGTTCAAAAAATGCATATTATATAAAATAATGACAAATGGAATGGTTCTGTTCAATAAACAAGGAATATGAGGAGATTAAAAAAAAGAAAAGTTGTAGGATACAAAATAAATATTAAAAACTCAGTTGTATCTCTATACACTAACAGTGAACTACCCTAAAAATAAAATCCCATTTGCAATAGCATTAAAAAGAATAAAGTGCTTAGGAGTAAACTCAACTAATGAGGTGAAAGACTTGTATACTGGAAACTTCAAAACATTTATGAATGAAATTAAAGAAGACACGAATTAATGGAAGGACATCCATTCATAGATTCATCCATTCATAGTGTTCATAGATTGGAAGAATTAATACGATTAAGATGTCCCTACTACTCAATGTGATCTACCAATTCTGAGCAATCCTTATCAAAATCCCAATGGCATTTTTTCAGACTTAGAAAAAATACCCTAAAATTCATATGGAACTACAAAGGACATAGAATAGCCAAAACAATCTTGAGGAAGAAGAACAAAGCTGGAGCTATCACATTTCCTGAATTTAAATATATTACAAAGCTACAGTAATTAAAACAGTGTGGTGCTGGCATGAAGACAAAACCGAACAAAATAGAGAGCCCAGAAATAAACCCACACACATACAGTCAACCCATCTTCAATAAAGGTGTCAAGGATATACAATGGGAAAAAGACAGTCTCTTAAATAAGTGGTGATGGGAAAACTGGATATCCACATGCAAAAGAATAAAGTTTGACCCTTATCTTTCACAATATATGAAAATTATCTCTAAATGGATTAAAGACCTAAACATAAGACCTAAAACTATAATACTTAAAGAAAATATAGGGGAAAAGCTTCATGACACTTAATTTGGCAATTATTCCTTGAATATGACACCAAAAGCACAGGGAACAAAAGTAAAAATAGACAAATGAGACCACATCAAACTTTTAAACTTATGTAACCTATGAATGGGAGAAAGTATTTCCAAACCACATATGCAATAAGGGGTTAATATCCATCATATATAAAGAACTCCTACAATTCAATAACAAATAAATAACCCAAGTAAAATATGAACAAAGACTTGAATAGACATTTCTTCAAAGATGATATATAAAATGGCCAGCAAACATATTAAAAAGTGCTCAATATCACTAATCATTAGAAATGCAAAACAAAACCACAACTGAGAAATCATCTCACACCCATTAGTTGGCTACTATTAAAAAAGAAAGAAAGAAAATAACCAATGTTGCCCTATTGTCCAACAAACCACTTCTGGATATATAACCAAAAGAACTAAAAGCTGGATCTTGGAAGAGATATTCACATACCCATGGTCATAGCATCTTTATTCACAACAGCCAAAAGGTGGATACAACCCAAATGTCTATCAAAGGATGAACAGATAAAATATGGAACAATTTTATCTGTTAATCAAGGCATGAACAGGTAAAATTGTATATATATACAATGAAATATTATTCAGCCTTAAAAAGGAAGGAAATCTTGTCACAGGCTACAACATGGAAGAAACTAGAGGACATTATGCTAAGTGAAATATGCTAGTCACAGCAAGACAAATAGTATATGATTCCACTTATATGAACTACCTAAAGTAATCAAATTTATAGAAACAGTAAGTAGAATAGTGGTTACCAGGGGCTGGGGAAAGGAGAATGGAAGAGCTGTTGTTTAATGGGTACAAGCTTTAGCTTGCAAGATGAAAAAAGTATAGAGATCTATGGCATAATAATTTGAACATGCTTAACTCCACTAAAAGTGTACACTTAACAATGGTTGAGATGGTAAATTTTATGTAATGTGTTTTTACCACAACTAAAAAAAAAACACTTATACTCTCAAAACTACAAAATACTGTTGAAAAGAACTAAAGATATAAATAAATGGAAAAACATCCCATGCTTATAGATCAAAAGACTTAATATTATAAGATGGCAATACTCCCCAAACTGATCTACAGATTCAACACAGAATTATATGGAGAAATTTACAAATCCACCAGAGTAAGAGATTTTTATTTTTCTCTTCCAGTAATTGATGCATCAAGCAGATGTTTATAAAAAAAAGTTTTAATTTAAATATAGAAGTTTTGAACAACATAATTATCAAACTTGATTAAGTATATTCTACATGACAGAAAATATGCATTGTTTTCAAAAGCACATCACATTGATGACATTTTGGTACACAGATCATATCTCAACAGATTTTGAAGTACCTGTATCAGAGGCATAACCCTCTGATCACAATACAAAAGTAAAGTTTAATAAAAATTAAAAATCTTAAGTAAATATTATCATTTGTAAGTTTAAGAACACATTTCTAAATAATTAACATGTGAAAGAATAAAGTATACTTGGAAAACTCAATTACCTGTCAAATTGTGAGTTAACTATCAAACTGTGAGGTGTAGCTAAATCTTATGTTTAGAGGAAATTTATAACCTTTAAATGATTATACTCAGAAAGAAAAAAAATTGTAAGTGCAGTCAATCAATCAATGGTGTAAAGATTGAAAAAAGAATCAAAACTATTATTAACAGAAGTAATGACTATGTAAGTAGAAAGTTTAAGATTTAAGGACAAATTATTAGAACTATTAGTGAGTTCAGCAAGTTTACTGGATATCAGATTAATGTTTAGTGGAATAAGTGCATACCTATCAATACTTACTTTAAATGTCAATGGACTAAATGCTCCAATCAAAAGACACAGGCTGGCTGACTGGATAAAAGAACAAGACCCTTCAACATGCTGTCTATAAGAGACTCACTTCAATGCAAAAGGCACACACATACTGTAAGTGAGGGGACAGAAAAAGATATGTCATGCAAGCGGAAATGACAAGAAATCAGGGGTAGCAATTCTCATATCAGGAAAAGCAGACTTTAAAACAAAACCTTTAACAGAAGATAAAGAAGGGCATTATATAATGATAAAGGGATCAATACAAAAAGAGGGCATTATACTTGTTAACAAATACACCCAAAACAGGAGCACCTAAACAGATAAAGCAAACACTAACAGACATAAAGGGAGAAACCAACAATAATACAATAATAGTAGAGAACTTTAACACTGCACTGACATCACTGAACAGATCATCCAGACAGAAAACCAGTAAGGCAACAGAAGTCTCTAATGACACAATAAACAAGCTGGACTTAATTAATATCTATAGGACATTACATCTTAAAAAACCAGAATACACCTTCTTTTCAAGTGCATATAAAATGTTCTCCAGGATAGATCACATACTAGGTCATAAAACAAGCCTCAACAAAGTTAAGAAGATAGAAATTATATCAAGCATTTTTTTCCCGACCACAAAGTATAAAACTAGAAGTCAACTACAGAAAGAAAAAGGGGAAAAGAACAAACACATGGAGTCTCAAAAACATGACCAGATGCTATTAAAAAACCAATGGGTCAATTATAAAATCAAGGAGGAAATCAGAAAATACCTCAAGACAAATGAAAATGAAAATGAAAACACAACTTTATAAAATCCATAGGATGCAGCAAAAGCAGTTCTAACAGGAAAGTTCATAAAGATACAGGCCCTCCTCAAGAAACAAGAAAAATGGCAAATAAACAACCTACTACCCAAAAGAATTAGGAAAAGAACAAAGTCCAAGTCAGCAGAAGGAAGGAAATAATAAAGATCAAAGATGAAATAAATAAAATAGAGATCAAAAAGATAGAAAAGATCAATGAAACCAAGAGGTGGTTTTCTGAAAACGTAAAGAAAATTGACAAATCTTTAGCTAGGCTCACCAAGAAGAAATGAAAGAGGAACCAAATAAATAAAACAAGAAATGAAAGAGGAGAAATAACAATTGATAGGACAGAGATACAAAAAAACCATAAGAGAATACTATGAACAGTTATATGCCAACAAATTGGACAACCTAGAAGAAATGAACAAATTTCCAGAAACATATAGCCTACCAAGACTTGGTCAAGAAGAAACAGAAAACTTGAATAGACCGATTGCTGAATATGATATAGAATCTGTAATTTTAAAAAAATTCCTGCAAACAAAGGTCCAGAACCAGACAAACTCACTGGGGAATACCAAATATATGAAGAACTTACACCTGTTCTTTTCAAATTATTCCAAAAACCTAGAGAGGAAGGAACACTCCAAATTCATTCTATGAGGCCACCATTACCCTGATACCAAAAGCAGACCAAGATACTACCAAAAAAAGAGAAAACTGCAGGCCAACCTTTTTTTTTTTTAACATCTTTATTGGAGTATAACTGCTTTACAATGGTGTGTTAGTTTCTGCTTTATAACCAAGTGAATCAGTTATACATATACATATATCCCCACCATCTCTTCCCTCTTGCATCTCCCTCCCTCCCACCCTCCCTATCCCAACCCTCTAGGTGGTCACAAAGCACCGAGCTGATCTCCCTGTGCTATGCAGCTGCTTCCCACTAGCAATCTATTTTACATTTGGCCAACATTTTTAATGAATATATTTATATGAATATAAATCCTCAACAAAATATTAGCAAGCTGAATCCAACAATACATAAAAAGGATCATACACCATGATTAAGTTGGATTTATCCCAGGGTCACAGGATGGTTCAACACACACAAATGAATCAATGTGATATAACACACTAACAGAAGGAAAAACAAAAACCACATGATCATCTCAATAGACACTGAAAAAGCATTTGACAAAATTCAACATCCATTCATGAGAAAAAAAAAAAACAACTCTCATCAAAGTGGCTATAGAGGGAACATACCTCAACATAATAAAGGCCATTTATGACAAACTCACAGCCAACATAATACTCAATGGTGAAAATCTGAAAGCCTTCCTGGTAAATTTAGGAAGATGAGGATACCAACCCTTGCTGCTTTTATTTAATATAGTATTGGAAGTCCTAGCCACAGCAATCAGACAAGAAAGAGAAATAAAAGGTATCCAAATTGGAAGGGAAGAGGTAAAAAAGTCACTATTTGCAGATGACATGATACTCTATATAGAGAACCTTAAAAGTCTCCACCGAAAAACTATTAGAACTGATAAAAGAATTCGGCAAAGCTGCAGGATATAAGATTAATATACAGAAATCTGTTGTGTTTCTACACACTTATAATGAAATATCAGAAAGGTTAAAAACAATCCCATTTAAAATTGCATCCAAAAAAAATACCTAAGAATAAACTTAACCAAGGAGGTGAAAGACCTATACTCTGAAAACTATAAAGCACTGATGAAGGAAATCGACAATGATACAAAGAAATGTAAAGATACTCCATGTTCTTGGATTGGAGGAATTAATATTATTAAAATGGAGATACTACCCAAAGCAATCTACAGATTTAATGCAATCCCTATCAAAACACCCATGCCATTTTTCACAGAATTAGAATAAATAATCCTAAAATTTATATGGAACCACAAAAGACCCAGAATTGCCAAAGCAATCCTGAGAACAAAGAACAAAGCTGGAGGTATAACCCTCCCAGACTTCAGACAATACTACAAAGTTAGAGTAATCAAAACAGTGTGGTACTGGCACAAAAACAGACACATAGTTCAATGGAACAGAAGAGAGAGCCCAGAAATAAACCCATACACCTACAGTCAATTACTCTTCAACAAAGGAGGCAAGAACATACAATGGAGAAAAGACAGTCTCTTCAACAAGTGATGTTGAGGAAACTGGACAGCCAATTACAAAATAATGAGATTAGAATGTTCCCTCACACCATACACAAAAATAAATTCAGGGCTTCCCTGGTGGCACAGTGGTTGAGAGTCTGCCTGCCCATGCAGGGGGCATGGGTTCGTGCCCCGGTCCGGGAAGATCCCACATGCCGCAGAGCGGCTGGGCCTGTGAGCCATGGCCGCTGAGCCTGTGCGTCTGGAGCCTGTGCTCCGCAACGGGAGAGGCCACAACAGTGAGAGGCCCGCAAACTGCAAAAATAAATAAATAAATAAATAAATAAATAAATTCAAAGTGATTTAAAGACCTAAATATAAGACAGGACACCATAAAACTCCTAGGAAAAAACATATGCGAAACACCCTTTGACATAAATCATAGCAATATTTGGCAGATCAGTCTCCTGAGGCAAAAGAAATAAACACAAAAATAAACAAATGAGACCTAATTAAACTTAAAAGCTTTTGCACAACAAGGAAACCATCAACAAAGAGGAAAGCAACCTACAGAATGGGAGAAAATATTTGCAAATAAAGTGACTGATGAGGGGTTACTATTTGAAATATACAAACCACTCACACAATGCAATATCAAAAAAACCCAACCCAATCAAAGAGCTGACAGAAAACCTGAATAAAATTTTTTCCAAAGAAGACATACAGATGACTAACATGAAAAGATGCTCAACATCACTAATTATTAGAAAAATGCAAATCAAAACCACAATGAGGTATCACCTCACACCTGTCAGAATGGCTATCATCAAAAAATCTATAAATAACAAATGTTGGAAAGGGTGTGGAGAAAAGGGAACCCTCGTACACTTCTGGTTGGAATGTAAATTGGTGCAGCCACTATGGAAAACAATATGGAGGTTCCTTAAAAAACTAAAAATAGACCTACCATATGATCCAGCAATTCCACTCCTGGGTATTTATCTGAAAAAAACCAAAAACACCAGGTCAAAAAGATACCTGCACCCCAGTGTTCATAGCACCACTGTTTACAATAGCCAAGACATGGAAGCAATTCAAACGTCCATTACCAGAGACTGGATTAAGAAGATATGCGAAATACATGTGTGTGTGTGTGTATTCACACACACAATGGAACGTTACTCAGCCATAAAAAAGAAAGAAGTATTGCATTTTGCAGCAAAATGAATGGACCTAGAGAATATTGTGGTTAGTGAAATAAGACAGAAAGAGAAAGACAAATACTGTATGATATCACTTATATGTGGAATCTAAAAAATAATACAAATGAATCTATATGCAAAACAGAAACAGACTCACGGATATCAAAAACAAACTGTGACCACCAAAGGGGAGAGGGAAAGCGGGAGCAAAAAGCTAGGGGTACGGGATTAACAGATACAAACTACTAGATATTAAAAAAGGAACAAGGATATACTGTATAGCACAGAGAATTATACCCAGTATCTTGTAATACCGTATAGTGGCGTATAATCTGCAAAAATACTGAATACCTGAAACTAACACAATATTATAAACCAACTTTACTTCAATAAAAAAGATTAATCTTTAAAAATCTACTGTATCTCTATATACAATCAATAACATTTAGAAATATACTTTTTAAAGATCATATTTATAATAGCAACAAAAATAAGGTCGTTCAGGAAAAATCTAAGAAAGCATGTATAATAGATTTATGGAGAAAATATAAAAGTTTATTGAAATACACTAAAGAAAACCTAAACAAATAGAGAGGTCCTCATGGATGGAATGACTCACTGTTAGAAAAAGTTTTCCTCAAGGTAAACTATCCAATGCAATTCCAATTTAAAAATAATGGACAGGGGCTTCCCTGGTGGTGCAGTGGTTGAGAGTCCGCCTGCCGGTGCAGGGGACATGGGTTCGTGCCCCGGTCTGGGAGGGTCCCACACGGCGCAGAGTGGCTGGGCCCTTGAGCCATGGCCGCTGAGCCTGTGCATCCAGAGCCTGTGCTCCGCAACAGGAAAGGCCACAACAGTAAGAGGCCCGTGTACTGCAAAAAATTTAAAAAAAAAAAAAATGGACAGAGTTGAGCTTTAAAAAATTTTTGCACGATTTCATAACAAAACAATTTTAAGTTTAATAGAGTAGGAGGCATTTAGTGAAGCTTGAAAATTAAAAGGGAGGCAGAGTCCTAATAGCACTTTTACTAAACATCTCAGAAAGAATAATACATCACACAAAATTGCCAGATTTTAGAATCTTGGATGTTCATATTTTGCTATAATTTTTTCTATTGTTATTAACTATGAAATCCTTAAATGAGCTTTTATTAGGAGTCAGGGAGAAGAGAGTGAGGGGGGCTGGAGAGATTACATCATCCTCCTTTGCCAGCTGTGTGAAGGGGGAAAAGAAGGGTTATTACAGCTACAAGGGGAAGGAAAGAAGACCAGGACATAGAGGCCTGCCACCAGGAAGAAATGAGAATTGGGGGAACCCACGTGGGCCTGAAAAGACCTGTGGAGTTTTCTGGTAGGCTGCTTACAACCAATGACACCACAATATAAACTGAATTAATTTGAAAAACTGGAGGGTGGGTTGGAAGCAAAGGAAAATGAGTCAATTGTACTAATTGTAATAGTTGAGTTACTCTCTGTACTATAGTCAAGTTCCAAATTTGATTCTGAGATTTCTAGCTGCCAGGAATAATAAAAACAAAAGTATGACAAGTGTTACAGTGCTCATTACTAGAAATGAGGCAACATGTTAAGTTCACAATAAATCCCTAAGTAACGTGTATAAGAAATCACTGTCAGTCTGGATTCTTACATGCAAGAAACAGATGCCATCTCCAGCTAAGTCACTAAACAGATAGTGGGATAGCTCACAGAATCTACTATAAGGGACTTATATACAGGCTCAAAACCAAACCACAAAACAAAAAATACGTGGAAGCATGTTTCAGAATTGATGTGGAGATAAAATCGCTCCCTTCAGTGTCACTGGATACTGCCACTTCCAGCTACTAGTGCAGCTGTGCAGTGCATCTGGCAGCATCTGATTGGTAGAGCCGAGGTCACATGTCTGTGCCCCAGCTGCAAAAGAGGAAGGGAAAGTAAGTATCTGACACTTTTAGCTCCTGTAGTATACCCTACCATATGAACCAAATAATTTGGGGGTTAGGAATTCCACAAACATAAAAAGTGGTTCTGCTGCTGGGCAGCCAAAACAGATGATAAATTTCCTGACAATAACCATAACTGTCTTCTGAGTTTGCTTTATAATAAATGAAGTCCATCCTGGGAGGGGCTTAACTAAGATAGCAAATTGTTCCTTGTTCCATATTGACTTACTGACCTAACTCTTCTCAATCCAATGATGTATTATAATCCTGCATTTATTTACTGTTTTCAGTAGAGGTTCTTAATACATCCATGTATGTAGTTTTATTGGATCAATTTAACTTGATCCCAAGAGTAGAAA
>NW_006782029.1:1230192-1246327 GCF_000442215.2 Lipotes vexillifer | reverse complement strand
GGAATGCCTGAAGGAGTGGCTAGATTAGCAAATCCTTCTTATTATCTCAAAGGGCTCTTAATAAAACTGAATCCATCAGTTAAAAAAGCAAATGATTAGGTTAAGAGCAGAAATATCAACATGTAATAAACATTTGTTTACTTTGAAATTAGCCACTATCTGAATAGAAACTGAAATTCCCACCAAAAGATAAATTTCAAAAGTGACAGAGGTGCATATGAAGAATTGAAAACTGAAATAATAAAAAAGCTACTGGGGAGAAGATTAATTCAAGTACATGCACAACCATCTCAAAAGACAAAGTGAGCTCTGTTGTCTTCTTCCTGAGTGGTGACTGCAAATGAGAAGGAAGATTCCATAATTGCCTGCTTCTCTCTGTGGCACTGAGTGGAGCCTGCTTTGCTAGATGACTTCAATTACAGGCTATTTCAAAAGGTGGATACAGAAACAGTATATTATTTAGAGTATGGCTGCCAGTGAGGATGGGTGAGGCATGCTTAGGCTTGCTGCAGGATGATGATCCTTGGATTATATGGACAAATTAGCCTGAAACATGTAACCTAAGACTACCCCTCAGAAATCTCCAGGTCTAACGCTTAACCAGTATCTAAAATGTCCTCTACTGATAACATAATATGTGGAATTAGAAGGAAATGCTCCTGGAAAGGGAAGAGATGGAAAATATGAATCCGAGTCGCTGGGAGAAGAAAGCCCTTTTCAGCTGCTCACAGGGATGCTGTCTGTCCCAGGGGCAGTCTGGGCTTCTCTCCATACCTTCATCAAAACGGCTTCTCTACTACTCTTGCTTAACAAACCCAAGCGCTGTATGTGAGTCACTTCTACCAGCAATACAGACAGGACTCAGTAACTGTTGAACATCATGAACAAACAATCCTGACTCACTAAAAAGAAAAAAATATACATTAAACATCATAGCCAGATTGAAGCAGAGAAAAAAATTCAGGGCAGAAAGAGAGTTATCTGATAATGCATGAGATTGTTTTGGTTGATATTGCTGATTAATAAGGATTTATTTTTAATACTAGATTTTCAACATATAATTTTCTCAACCCATTTAGAACAACACTGGGGTTAACTATTCAGAGGTTGTCATTTTACTGTGAAAAATGGAAAACTGCTTAGAGCTAACATTACGAGATTTTAATCTACTTATTATTTCTTAGTTAATAGAAGCCAATAAATTAAAGTCAACATACCTTCAAAAAAAGGTATTGGTTTAGGCTGGTGATATTTTTTCCCCCAATTTCTGTTAGTATTCCTAATTACAACACACACACACACACACACACACACACACACACACACTCTCCCTCTCTATCTCTCTCTTCCAAGAATATGGAAGACTAAAAGATGTGAAAATCTTTTACCACAAAAAGTTAGAAATGCTGACAAATATAGCACTGTTAACTGTATAGGCGAGATGTCAATAAAGTGAATTTCCAAGGGCCCCAAAACAAGAGGGAACAGAAAAAAAAGCAGTAATGGGATGGGAAGGGGAGCTTCTGATACCAGGAATCAAGATTTGGGTTGTAATAGCCACTCACTGACGGAAATAAGACTTTGATACCAAGAAAGCAAGACATCGGAATCAAAATTCCCACACAGAATTGGATCTCTTAAAGAGCTATAAACCAATGGCCAGGAGGTCCTAGAAAATATTGCAGGGGGACATGAGAATGCATAAGATTGTGCCATTTGCTGCCATAAGTGGCTTTGGGTCAGGAGAAACATCTTGTGAGAAAGTCTGCCTTCAGGTTGGTTTAGTATTTATTTTAGTTGCATGGTCTGGGTACTCCAAGTCAAGAAATTAACAAATTACAGACTGGTAATATTTTTGTGAGGCCTGATAGAAACAGACAGAAGTTGGGAATTCCCTGGTGGCCCAGTGTTTGGGACTCCCACACTTCCATTGCAGGGGGCACAGGTTTGATCCCTGATTGGGGAACTAGGATCCCACAGGCCATGCAGCATGGCCCCAAAAAATTTTTTTAATAAAATAAATAAATAAAAAACAGAAGCAAAATGCTTTGGAAGGATTCACCTAAAACCAGGCTACATAGGATTTTTGTGGATAAAGCCCCACTTAAAATGAACTCATTTTCCAAAATACAAAACTCAAAAGGGAACACTCTTCCATAAAGAAATGTCAGCAAAGATAAAGAGAGAGCCAGATTATATTCCTAAGAACGTGAGATAATGGAGAACTTAATTACATAAATCCTATTACACAAGTAATTTTGAGCATAATGGAAAATATGCTAACATATATATAGAGAGAAATTTTTTCTGGAGCTATATTGTAAAGAAACTAATTATGTAGGTCTAATAGCATGAGGGACTTTGAATACCAAAAGGAGTTGTATAACCAACAGTGATTGGGCAGAAAATAAAAGACTGTGGTGATGGAAAACAGATCAGTGGGTTGCCATGGGTTAGAGGTAAGGCGAGGGTGTAACTACAAAGGGAGTTTTTTGGAGTGACGGAACTGTTCTGTATCCTGATTGTGGTTGTGGATACATGAATCTGTATAGGTGTTTGAATTCATGGCACTGTGCACCCACAAAAAATCAATTTTGCTGTATGATAATTTAAAAATAAATATAAAGAAGTGTTTTTAAATATACTTTAGAAAACAAAGAATTATAGAAATGAAAGATATAAAAATATAGTCATTAAAAATAAAACTCATTGGAAGGGTTAAACAGCAGGTGAACACAACTGAAGAGAGAGAGTTGATCAACTGTATAATAGACCTGAAGAAATTACCCAAAATGAGAGAGAGAAAGAGACAGAGAGCGAAAGAGCAAGAGAGAGCAAGAGAATGAATATGCAAGAGATGTTAAGAGACATAGAGTAGGGCTTCCCTGGTGGCGCAGTGGTTGAGAGTCCGTCTGCCAATGCAGGGAACACGGGTTCGTGCCCCGGTCCGGGAAGATCCCACATGCTGCGGAGCGGGTAGGCCCGTGAGCCATGGCCGCTGAGCCTGCCCGTCCGGAGCCTGTGCTCCGCAATGGGACAGGCCACAACAGTGAGAGGCCCGCGTACCACAAAAAAAAAAAAAAAAAGGGAGACATAGAGTAAAGGAAGACTAACATAAAATCTAACAGAAGTGCCAGGTGGAAAGAACAGAGAAAATGAGAGACTAGAGGACTGACAGGCAATGTTTGAGAAAAATACAAAGACTGAAATGTTTATTACCAAAATTACAGAGAAATATAAATATTTAGATTCAGGAAACAAAATAAGTTCCAAGATGGAGAAATTAAATTCATTACCTAGACAAATACTGTTGAAAATGCAGAAAATTCTTAAAAACAACTAAAGATACAAGATTACCTACAAAAGAACACTCATCAGTATACTAGCAGATCTGTAATCATCAGCAATAGAAGTCATAAATCAGTGGAAAGAATTACCAGAATATATACTGAACTATGCCCTATGATTTAAAAAGTGAATTCTTTTTGAGAAGAAAAAAGAAGTTGAGTCATCTCTTTTCCTGTCAAAGATTGCTTGGCAGTAATTCTGTAAATCAGAATAGCCTGGCAACTGAAAACTGAACCCAGCAATTGAAGCAAATGTTAAATCACAGGTATTTTCCACTAATTAAGGCTAAGTGATTCTATGAAGGAATGTGCCTGGGTTAATGATCAAGTGGAAAAAGCTTATTGAAGAAACAGCATGTGATATCTAAGTACAATGCCAGATGTTGGGGTCAACTAACCTAGATTTTGGCTATTTAGACAAGAGAGACACAATGGTGGTCAGCAGTGTTTAATTTACATGAAGTTCTAATGCACTGACCTGTAAAGGCTGTCACATAATATTCTTAATGCTTAATAGTTTGTATGTAATAAAGTTATCAATGTATTTCAAATGGTTTAATTAGATTTTCAGGGCTATTCTTTCTCATAAATGATACTTTTTTTTTTTTACTACAAAAGTAATTCCTGTGTGTTGCAGAAAAATTTTTAAATATACACAAGTCACAAGAAAAAATATTTGTATTTCCTTTAATCTCATCACCCAAAGAAAACATTTATCAGCTTTTTAGAATATTCTAAGTATACCCTATTTTATTATTTTTGAATTAAAATTTTTATTTTGAGAGACTTACAGATTCACATGCAATTCTAGGAAATAATACAGACAGATACTGGGAAGCCGCCATCCAGTTTCCCCCAAAATAATATCTTGTAAAACTATAGTACAATATCATAGCCAGGATATTAACATTAATACAGTCAAAACACAACATTTCCTTCATCACAAGAATTTTTCACATTGTCCTTTTAAAACAAACCTGAGAATTCCCAAGTTTCATACTTAATAGCAAACCATCATAGAGTACTCCATTATAACATAAAGTTAATTCTACTGTGGATTATTTTCATTCTCTTGCACTCTCTCTGAACTTTGGACATCCCCATTATTCCTCAACATCGGCAATATAAATGGCTTCTTCTATATTTGTGAGTAACTGATCAGTCACCTTCCCCCTTACAAGGGGGAGAAGGATCTATGACAAGCATAAAAATACTATGTGATAAGCATAACAGTAGCTAACATTCATTCTACACTTTCCATGTGCCAGACAGTATGCTATTCGTTTAACAAATATTAAATATTTTGATTCTCACAACACATCCATGAGGCAGATACTATTAAACTCCCCATTATGTAGGTGAGGAAACTAAGGCTCAAGAATGTTAGGTTACTTGCCCAAGTCACACACAGTTAACAGTGGCATAACCAGGATCAAATCTATAAGGTTTTAGGCAAAGTGGAGGTATTAGGGAAAAAGAAAAACTAGTGTAGGTAAGAAGGATCAGCAGAGGAGTGTGCAGGTTGTAAGCAACATTAAATAGAATAGTCAGCATAAGAAAATGACACATGATGATGAGAGAATTAGTTTTGGGGGAAGAGGAGTCCAGGTAGAAAGGACAGTTCTAAGACCCAAAGTTGGGGAGGACCTGGCATGTTTGAAGAATGGCCAGGAGGCTGGTGTGGCTAAAGCAAAATGATCCAGTGGAAGAGTAGCAGTAGATGAGGTAAAGAGACATATATAGGCATGAAAGTCACTGAAAAGTTTTGGGATTTTTTTTTGAGGGACAGTGGTGTCTTTGTGGGGTTTTTCTTTGTTTTTAATAACAGCTTTATTGTATTACAATTCACATACCATAAAGTTCACACTAATAAAGTATACAATTCAGTAGTTTATAGTATATTCAGAGCTGTGATACCATTATCACAATCCAACTCCAGAGTATTTTCATCACCCACAAAATAATCCCCATACTTAGCAGCTGTTCCTCATTTCACCCTTCCCCTAGCCCCTGGAAACCACTAATTTACTTCCTGTCTCTATGGAATTGCCTATTCTGAACATTTCATATAAAAAGAATCACATAATATGTGGCCTTCTGTGTCTGATTTCTTCTGCTTGGCATAACAGTTTCAAGGTTCAGCCACATTGTAGCATGTATCAGTACTTTGTTACTTTTTAGGGCTGAATGATACCACATTTTGTATATCAATTTGGCACTGGGCTACACAACTGACAAATATGTTTGCTGGTATATTATAAAGGATACAACTCAGGAACAGACAAATGGAAGAGATGCATAGGGAAAGGTACTGGCAGGTGGTGGTGGTGAATGAGGAGTATTTGTTGAGGTGCTGCATAAAGCTTCCATGCCCTCTCCACCACCTCCCAGGACCTCAACATGTTCACCAACTGAGTTCTCTAAACCCCACTGATTAGGAGTTTGTACGCACATTTTATTGCACAGACATGATTGATTAAATTATTGGCCATTGGTGACTGAACTCAATCTACAGCTCCCCTCTCCTCCTCTGAGGTGGGGATGCGGGACTGAAAGATCAAACCCTCTTATTCTGGCTTGATCTTTTCTAGCCCCGAATCTGAAGCTATGTAGGAAACCCAGTCAGGAGTCATCTCATTAGCATATAAAAAAACGCTCTTATCTCTCAGGAGATTCCTAGGGTTTCAGCAGCTCCTGCCAAGAAGGAGGTGGGGCCAGCAAAGACCAAATATATTTCTTATTATGCCACAATACCATGTAGTAATATTTGATTTTTGAACCCCAAAAGTAGAATAGGTACTAAAATTTTAGAATGTACCAGTTATGCAGCTGAATTCTGATATTTTCCCCTCTGATTTTGTCTAGTATTTTGTCTAGTATTTTAATCCACCATCATTTCTGAAACACCTGAACAACATCTGCCATCCCAGCTCCAATTGGGAAGAGACACCTATTTAAAAAAATCCAAGAAACACCTCATGGGTTGTCATTCTCCTGTATTCACACTTATCACCAAGGCATTGTCTGCCCCAAGTTGTATACTGGTGCATCCTTGGCTAATTTCAAGACAGCACTAGCTATTTGTTACTACCATTTGAAAAAGATCAAGTTTCCTACATCTGGGGCTAAAAATAACAGTAGGCCATCTACCTCTTTAATGTTCTAAAATCTTGACAAGAAGACAAACATGGCCAAATTTAGGAGTACAGCCAAGATGCCATGTAATGGCTACAACAAATTAAAATGTCACAATAGCTGCCAAGAAATCCCCCAAAAGTATCTGAGGCAACTGATGCTAAAAGATAATAAAGAAGATTCTGGAGACCATGGGATTGTCAATAAAAAATTCAAAGAAGCCAGAAAAAAAAAGTCAGTGAAATAGTTGTCAAAGTAGACAAGAGCAAGAAATAGGACTCAAAAAGAAGCCAAGTGTCATTTAGGAAGCAATTATCTGATAACACAAAACTCAGATCCCTCTTGGACTTAACCTTCATGTACATATTAAATATCAGTTAACTGATAAGGCTTGGTGGATTATATTTGCCAAAGGTTATTTGTATTTCAAAAAGAAATTAACTTCTGAAACAATGGAATGCTTTAATTCATTCAACAAATATTTGCTGAGCACCTACTGGGGATATGATGGTGAGCACAACGGAAACTTTTGCTGGGGTCATGGAGTTTAGGAGCTAGAGGTAAAGCCAAATATCAATCAGACAACACTAACATCTGTGCAACTGCAAACTGAGGTAAATAAGTGTGCCAAAAAGAAGGAAAATTATTTTGTGAGAGTTTATACCAAAGAATCTAAATCAAGGAAGTATCCTGGAAGAAATAACCATTAAACTGAGATCTGAAGGATGAGTTGGGTTGAATAGTCTGAGCCTTAAAGTGAAACAGGATTTTTACTGAAGAGCTGGTGTATTACTTTGCTAGG
The DNA here is from genome assembly GCF_000442215.2 of Lipotes vexillifer. NCBI lineage: Eukaryota > Metazoa > Chordata > Mammalia > Artiodactyla > Lipotidae > Lipotes > Lipotes vexillifer. The sequence continues at coordinate 1,239,043 of NW_006782029.1, read as the reverse complement.
GCTGCTATAACAAAGTATCACAAACTAGGTGGCTTAAACAACAGAAATTTATTGTCTCACAGTTCTAAAAGGTAGAAGTCAAGGTGTTAGTAAAATTGGTTCCTTCTGAGAGTGGTGAAGGAAAATCTGTTCCATTCCTCTCTCCCAGATTCTGGCAGTTTGCTGGCAATCTTTGGTGCTCCTTGGCTCGTAGATTTTCTGCTTCATCATCATATGGCATTCGCCCTGTGTACATATCTGTGCCTAAATTTCCCCTTTTTATAAGGACGCCAGTCATATTAAATTAGGGATTCACCTTAATCCTCATCTTAATTGATTATATCTGCAATGACCCTATTTCCAAACAAGGTCACATTTTGAGGCTAGGACTTCAACATATGTATTTTGCAGGTATAAAATTCAATCCGTTAACAGCTGGGGAAGTTACAGTGGGAAGCAAAAAGGGTCTCAAATTCACCTCCTGACTTCAGATGGGTTGCTAATGAGAATAAAAATTTTCATTTCAGAGACCTTCAGGAAATTCCGTGTCCTCAAGGGAGAGTTGGACTGAATTTATACTAAGAAGGAGGCAGAAACTAAGAAGAAATTGAGGCTACAGGGCATTAGTGGATTATGGAGTAGGAATACGAGGGAACACAGTGGAAAGTTTGGGAGGTGGGAGAGGTTTGGATTAAGGACAAGGGACTATAGAGCATGAGCATGAGCATGAAGGGCAGGTAGAGGAAATTGGTCAGGAGTACTTACTTATACTGAGGTCTCTGACTGATGAAAACAGGAATAAGAAGCAAGATGGCTTTAATCTCAAATGCCTTTTTGAGAAAGGCCAAAAGACCTCCCAGTCTAGAGCAATATCAGGCTCAAGGGTCATAGTCCATGGTCTCCTGGACAGAACAGGGATCAAATACTGGCTCTACCATTCACTAGATGTATGGGGTTGGGCCAGGCACAGCACCTCTCTAAGCCTCAGCTTCCTCATTTACAAGATGGGTATCGTAATAACTCTTAGTTGAGGAAGCTTGTGCAGTAAATCTCAATACCACTATTGAAGGCCTGGAGGATTTTCATGCCCTCAGCGAATTGTATGATCTCTCAGATTCTCTATTTCCTGATTTTAAAGTTGGAATAGCAATGCCTTATAAGGGGTTGCAACAATTTGTGGAAATCTTGTTTAAATTAAAGTCATTTGAAAACATAAAAATGTCAATTTTCCTAGTTATACTGAGCCAAGATTGTGTCCTGTGACTGCATCTGAATGCACCACAGGAGGGTGCATAAAGAAGGCAGTCTCCACTCTGCATAAGGAAAGCAGCTCCACTCCATTCTACTTTTCTCCTCTTCCCCAGTATAAATTAAACCTGTGTGTCAATTTATCTTCCTTAATCTACCTGGTCCTATTAAGAGATCATTCCTAGTGTTTTCACTCTAGTTTATGGAGGAGGGGAAATCCTTCTCCTCTTTGGGCTTACTCTAAAAATGCATACCCAGTCAGAGCCCCAATTTTATTCCCCAGAGATCCTGGATGTCTTAAACTGATCTTGTAAGAGTTTTCATCTTTGGGTTTAGTCTCTGAAAAAATCTCTTTCTGGTCCTGTATGCCTCTTTTCTTCTCTAGAGTCTAGAAGAATTAGACAGTATAGTAAGTTGAATAGCATCTTCCCCAAAGGTATGTCCAAGCCCTACCCCCTATTTATTTGGAAATAGGGTGTTGCAGATGTAATTAAATTAAGGATCTCAGCATGAGATTATGCTGGATTTAGGGAGGCACTAAATCCAATAACCAACGTCCTTATAAGAGAAAGGAGAGGAAGATTTGACAACACAGAGAGACCCAGAGGAAAAGGCCATGTGAATATTCAGTCAGAGACTGGAGTGATTCAGCTACAAGCCAAGGAATACCAAGGATTTCTGATGACCACTAGAACCAGGAGACAGGCCACGGAAGAGATTCTCCATCAGAGACTCCAGGAGGAACCAATCCTGCCAAAACCTTGATTTTGGACTTCTGGCTTCCAGAACTGTGGGAGAATATATTTCTATTGTTTCAAGCCACTCAGTTTGTAGTAATTTTTATGGAAGACTCAGGAAACTAATACAGGCATGTTTCAAACTCAAGAAAAATTTTCTAAACACTTGTTTTGTGCCATACATACTAGCCCTTTCATGCAATTTATTCTTCTTAGCACCTGAGTCTGTTCTGCACCTAACTCTTTGATTTCCTAGTTGTGTGAAAATGTACAAGACACTTATCAGTCTTGCTGCAGAGCTGGGGGTGGGGTATCAATTTTATTAATTTTTTCAAGATTTAACTTTTTATGTTGATTTTTTTCTCTTGGCTATTTGATTTCTGTTTTACTGGTATCTCCTCTTCATTTTTTCCTTCCTTCTACTTTCTTTACAATTTACTGCTCTTTTTCTAGCCATTTGAGATAGTGTTTAGATCAGTGATTTTCAGTCTGCCTTCTTTTCTTTTTTTACACATTTATTTATTTATTTATTTTTGGCTGCGTTGGGTCCTTGTTGCTGCACGCAGGCTTTCTCTAGTTGCAGCGAGCGGGGGCTAGTCTTCAGTTGTGGTGCATGGGCCTCTCACCGTGGTGGCTTCTCTTGTTGTGGAGCACAGGCTCTAGGTGTGTGGGTCTCAGTAGTTGTGACATGTGGGCTCGGCAGCTGCGGCATGCAGGCCCAGTTGCTCCACGGCATGTGGGATCTTCCCGGACCAGGGCTTGAACCTGTGTCCCCTGCATTGGCAGGAGGATTCCCAACCACTGCAACACCAGGGAAGCTCTTCTTTTCTAATATTTACATTTAAAGCTAAAAAAAATTATCCTCTAAGAGTTTTTTCTTTTTCCTCTAAGTTTTTCTTTTTCTCTTTTTTTCTTGTATTTAATGAGATGCTGATGATAACTAAACTTACTGTGGTAATCATTTCATGATATATGTAAGTCAAACCACTATCCTGTATACCTTTAACTTATATAGTGCTGTATGTCGACTGTATCTCAATAAAACTGGGGAAAAATTATCCTTGAAGCACTGCTTTAATTGCAAACCACAGGTTTTGGTATGTTATATGTACATTATCATTCAAACAAAAATATTTTAAAATTTCTGTTGTCAGACTTCCCTGGTGGTCCAGTGGTTAAGACTTTGCCTTCCAATGCAGGGGGTGTGGGTTCGATCCCTGGTTGGGGAGCATGTAGTTTTTTGGCTATGTGCCTCATGGCCAAAAACCAAAAAAACATAAAACAGAAGCAATACTGTAACAAATTCAATAAAGACTTTAAAAATGGTCCACATCAAAAAAATCTTAAAAAATAAAATTTCTGTTGTGATTTCTCTTTTGACCCAAAGATTGTTTCAAAATAGACAACTTAAATACCAAATGATGATTTTTCTAGTTATCTTACTGTAAATGTCCTTAGCTTAATTCCACTGTGATCAGGAAACATACCATATGATTTAAATTATTTGAAATTTGTTGAGACTTACATGATTCAATATAAGATCTATTTTGGTAAATGTTCCATATGGACTTGAAAGAATGTATATCACAGAATACCTTGTGCCTATAAAGTTTGTTATTCATGATATTCAAATCTTTTATGTTCTCACTAATTTTTGTCTGCTTTCTCTATTAGTTACTAAGAGATCTATGTTAAAATTTCCAAATATGATTATAAATTATCTATATACTATATAAGTTGACATTTTTTATTTTATATATTTTGAGTCTATATTTTAATATTTTAAAATGGCATTTTTATCATTATAGAATATTCCTTAAGATTTTTAGAAATACTTCTTTGCCTAAAATTCTTCTTTATTGCCATTTCAAATCACTTCTCCCTGGAAGAAACACTGTTGAAAGTTTGATGTATAGCCTTTTAGATCCTTCTTTATAAGTTTACAAACACATATACAATGTATAATTTTGTTGTATGTATGTTTAAAGATTAATGGAATATTATGTACTATTATGCAATTTTCTTTTTCCTCTCTTAATAAGTCTTGAGAATCTTTCTATATTCCTATATTTATAGACCCAAAATCCATCCTCACCAGAATGGATACCTGTGCCTATTTTTAAAATATTAGCTCCAGAGGCAATTCAATAGAAAAAGGACAGTCTCTTCAACACATGTCGCTGGGACAGTTGGACATCCACATGCAAAAAAATAAACCTAGACAAAGACTTAACACCTTCCACAAAAATTAATTCAAAGTTTACCATAGACCCAAATGTAAAATGCAAAACTATAAAATTTCTAAAATACAGGAGAAAACCTAGTTGACCTTGAGTTTTGTGAGTTTTTACATAGAACCTCAAAAGCTTGATCCATGAAAAGAAAAATAAGGTAAGTTGGACTTCACTGAAATTAAAAGCTTCTGCTCTGCAAAAGACACTGGTAAGAGAATAAAAACACAAGCTACAGACCAGGCGAAAATATATGCAAAACACATAACAATGAAAGACTGGTATCCAAAATACACAAAGGACTCTTAAAACTTAGCAATAAGAAAACAGCCCAATAAAAAATGTGCAAAAGTTCTGAAGAGACACCTCTCTAAAGGATATATACGTATGGCAAATAAACATATGAAAAGATTCTCAACATAATTTATCACTAAGAATTGAAAATTAAAACAACAGTGAGATGTTACTACATATCAGAATGGCTAATATACCAAAAAACAAAACAAAACCCAAAAAACCTGAGAATACCAACTGCTAGCAAGGATGTGGAGAACAGGACTGATTCATGCTGGTGGGACTGCAAAATGGAAGTCCTGGGCAGACAGGACTTCCTGTTGGAAGACAGCTGGGCAATTCTTCTTATAAAGCTAAACATAGTATTACCATACAATCCAGTAATCATTCTCCTAAGTATTTACTCAACTGATCTGAAAACATACAAATATTTATAGCAGATTTATTCATATTCAGCAAAACTGGAAGCAACCAAGATGTCCTACAATAGGTGAATAAAGAAACTGTGGGGCTTCCCTGGTGGCGCGGTGGTTGAGAGTCCGCCTGCCGATGCAGGGGACACGGGTTCGTGCCCCGGTCCAGGAAGATCCTACATGTGCGGAGCGGCTGGGCCTGTGAGCCAATGCCGCTGAGCTTGTGCGTCCGGAGCCTGTGCTCTGCAATGGGAGAGGCCACAACAGTGAGAGGGCCGCGGAACGCCAAAAAAAAAAAAAAAAAAAAAAAAAGAAAAAGAAACTGTGGTACATCCAGACAATAGAATATCACTCAGTGATTTAAAAAAAAAAAGAAGTGAGCTATCAAGCCTCAAAAAGACATGTATGAATCTTAAATGTAACTTGCTAAGTGAAGTAAGTTACCTTGAAAAGCCTACATAGTGTGTGATTCCAAGCATATGACATCCTGGAAAAAGAAAAACTATAGTGATGGTAAAAAGATCAGTGTCTGCCAGGGATTCAGGAAAAGGAGAGAAGGGTGGAATAGGTGAAGCACAGGGGATTTTTTTCGAGCAGTAAAATTATTCTGTATGATACTGTAATTGTGTATGCATGACACTGCATTTTTTAAAACAACAGAATTTTACAATACAAAGAGTGAACCTTAATGTATGCAGTTAAAAAAGATCATTTAGGAGATCAGGAAATTCCAGGAAAAAGTGCAGAATGTGACAAAATAACTGATTTACAAATATATGAAATTACCTTACGGTAGGGAATGGGGGAACTGCTGACCTAATTAACTTCCAGAAATTGAGTGGAGCCTATAAGACAAAAGGCAAAAGAAACTGTCCATAAGGGCCAGACTCTTGTTTTCCACATAGATTAAGGCTAACAACTCTAATACTCTATACAGATTACTGCATTTGAACAATTAAGTAAATTACAGTAAATTAGGAATGGTGCAAGGCAGATTTCTCACCATTGGAGTGGGAGTTTACAGATAAGTAAGGGAAGGAAGCAAGAATGCTCTTTGTGATAACAGGTTACATTTGGAGACATTAATATGAAATTGCATTAAGCTTAATGTAGATACAAATGATTACATACAAAAAGACTTATAGATATGTACATATACATGGATTAGTATATACATATATTTCCTTGCACTGTCAGCTGAGAAGGTCTAGAAGCAAGAATATCCCAGGAACAATGAGCACATCTGTATCCAATTCTTGGTTTATAATACCATTCTCCAATAAAAGGAACCATTGCTCTTTGGGAAAAAATGCTAGTTCTGGAACTAGAGCAGGAAATATGCAAGATGAGCCTGGAGTATCTTGTAGTGTCAGAATGTAAAGATATGCTGACAACAACAAACCCAAAAGATGGAGTTATGTCAAAGGGACTTAAACTGAAAGAGCCAACTGAAAAAGCCCCCAATGGTCAAATATGGAACCATTTGAGCAATAAAATAAAGTAACATTGGATTATAATCCAGGCTCTAAAATAAATACCCATGAGTTTATACTAATCTGAATAAACAAATAAATGGGGGAAGAGAGACAATTTTCCATACAGAAGAATTCCAAATAATGTATGCAGCTTTTCCACCCTAAAGGGGATGAAGCATGACTCCCCACTCTTTAAGTGTGGGCCGTGTATGGTGACTCTTTTCCGAAAAGCACAGTGTGGAAAGGGGAAATAAAAAAGTGGTGGAAAAATACCTGACAAGCACTACCTCAGCAAGGTGTTCAGGGTCATCATCAACAGTGATAAGTCATGCTGATAGTATGTACTCTTTTTATGATATGGTGAACATGGCACTTTACCTCTGTAGTTTTCCTCCCCAGCCCTATATGTTTCTACTACACAATGAAAAACTATAAAGTAACTGGTAACAGACCATATTGATCTCTAGAATTTTTCAAGAACAACTAGACATTTTTAAGTTTTAAGAGAACTGAGAGAAAGCAAAGATGTCTGTATGCAAACTAAAGAATGAGAAAATGCCTCACCAGGCACTGTCTTCATACAGAAATAGTCCAAATTTTCTGTTATTAAAGTGAAGGATGATCATAGATATGTTAGAGAGCCAGAAAACACTAATATTTAAGTGATTAAAAACCAAGAAAAAAAAAAACAAGAAAAAGATAGTTAAAGACACAGACATTTGTGTAGCAAGGTTTTGGTCTCTGGCCCAGTCTAAAGTCTGGCTTTTTACAAAAGAATGAGGAGAATTAAGATGCAATGGCAACTCTGAGAGAAAGAAATACAGAACATGCTGTTAGAGGTCAAGACAATGCTTTTCCAGCTAGAAGCATTTGGGGTATGTCTGCAGACCAATATGGGCAGAATAAGACCAGAATCTAATAAAAGGCAAGGACATTGGCTAGTAAAGTTGTGTACTACATGCCAAGATTGCAGAAAGCCAAATCCAGTTTTACCCTATTCTCTGTAGCAGGTTCTAGAATTACCTCATAATGACTTAGCCTGGAACTTTTGTTTCCAGAGACTGTGAGCTGGGTAACTTGAAGTAATGCTCCTACAAGAAAGCAGCTAAGGAGTCTGAATTAAGATTTAAAACCATTTAAAATGCATTGGAGAGCTAAAAAGCTAGTAGGGAATTACCGGACAAAGACTAATGGGAAAGTAGGAACCCAGAGAGATAAGCAACCACAAAAGCTTCTTTTGTCCTGAGGACACTTGCTGATCAGAGAAAATTCACAGTTGTCTTAATGCCCCTGCAAAATTAGGGGACTAGAAATAAAAGCCAATACCTCCTCAAGTTTCAGTGTCTAACAGGAGACTTTCTCCATGTTTCTCCAGTTTAGAGTACTCAAGAGGTTACACTTTCAAGGTACAGAGGAACTAGAAATAAACTGGCCTATCCAGAGATTTGCAACCTAGGGTCACATTGCCTGAACTGGCCATGGAACTCAAGCCAGAAATTTGGTTTAAATTAGTTCTGTACTAAACTGTCCAATGTTGCCTGGAAAAATAAATAGAGCCTTCCTTGGAAGCAAGCACCTTAATACCAGAACTCAAATTATTTTTACAAATGATTTTCAAGGTGTATAATCAGTTTACAAAGATAAGTACAGAGATAAAGAAAGATTCTATGTAATAGTCAGAAACTAGAGACACAGAAAGAGAATCACAACGACTTCAGATATTATAAGCTTGGGTACTCGTGTTCCAGGATATATTTACAAGAATGTCTTCTAGCAACAATGGGTGTAAAGTCCAAAACTGAAGAAAAACTCAAATGCACATCAACAGAAGGATAAATTTTTGTTTAAATATTTATTTTTTAACATCTTTATTGGAATATAATTGCTTTACAATGTTGTGTTAGTTTCTGCTGTATAACAAAGTGAATCAGCTATATGCATACGTATATCCCCATATCCCCTCCCTATTGCATCTCCCTCCCACCCTCCTTATCCCACCTCTCTAGGTGGTCACAAAGCACTGAGCTGATCTCCCTGTGCTATGCAGCTGCTTCCCACTAGCTATTTTACATTTGGTACTGTATATATGTCAATGGTACTCTCTCATTTTGTCCCAGCTTACACTTCCCCCTCCCCATGTCCTCAAGTCCATTTTCCATGTCTGCGTCTTTATTCCTGTCCTGCTCCTAGGTTCATCAGAACCTGTTTTTTTTATATTCCATATATATGTGTTACCATATGGTTTTTGTTTTTCTCTTTCTGACTTACTTCACTCTGTATGACAGACTCTAGGTCCATCCAACTCACTACAAATAACTCCATTTCATTTCCTTTTATGGCTGAGTAATATTCCATTGTATATATGTTCCACATCTTCTTTATCCATTCATCTGTTGAAGGACACTTAGGTTGCTTCCATGTCCTGGCTATTGTAAATAGTGCTACAATGAACATTGTGGTACATGACTCTTTTT
>NW_006782029.1:1214489-1230033 GCF_000442215.2 Lipotes vexillifer | reverse complement strand
TTTGTGGTACATGGGCCTCTCACTGTTGTGGCCTCTCCAGTTGCGGAGCACAGGCTCCGGACGTGCAGGCTCAGCAGCCATGGCTCACGGGCCCAGCCGCTCCGCGGCATGTGGGATCTTCCCGGACTGGGGCACGAACCGGCGTCCCCTGCGTCGGCAGGCGGACTCCCAACCACTGCGCCACCAGGGAAGCCCGTGTGTGATGCTATTTTAAGGGGGGGAACAACATGCACCAAACAAAGTCATAAAGTATTTCCCCCAACTTTACGAGGATATCAGCAATTACCTCTGAGGAAAATAGCAGCAAAGGGAAACATTAATTCTGTTCCATATCATTTGAATGCAGACACATTCATGTATAAACTGTATAATATTTTTTAAAGCACAGTTTTGTCTTGCTCGTCACTGTATCCAAGCAGCCTGCACAGTACTAGATATGTAATGTTTGTTTAGTGAATGAAATCCAAAGGGATGGGACTTATTGCTAATGCTAAATCCCGTGCTGGTGAGAAAATGCCCTGGTTACACCTAAATTCTTCCTGCTTCAAGCCCCGCTTGGTCTTCCTTTGGGAACTGCTTTGGGGAAACTGGAAGCCTGAGCCAGAAGTGTGTGTGTGTGTGTGCACGCGTGCGTGCATGCGTGCACGTGCTAGCATGTATAATAATTTATATTCTTTATGTTTAATCCAGACAACAAGGCTGCAAAGTAGTCACCTTCATACCCATTTTACAAATGAGGAAATTAAGGCTTAGATAAGGGACAAACTGAATGACTTACCCTGGAGTTTTCCTTTTTCTCTTCCTGTAAATGCAATTTTGACAGTTGTAAAATTCTTGCAAAACAGAATGTGGTCAGTTCAAGAAACAACTTCCTTCTACCAGTACTTGACTTGCTTTATTAGTTATTTGTTTTACTTGTATTAGATAGTTCATACACTTGCTTTTAAAAATGGCAGTAAATTGTCTTCAGTACATCTACTTCCCTCCCTTGAGACAATAGTCAACAACTTTTTGTGTGTCTTTCCAGAAATATTCTATGTACATACAAGCACACATACAAATATTTCTAAAGTTTAATTTGAAGCATTTTACATACATTGTCCGGTACCTCTCTATTTCACTCAACAATGTATCTTGGAAATCATTACATATTTGCTAGATCTGCTACATTCTGGACCATAGCTGTACATGATTAATTTTAGAGAAACCTCATAATTTAATTAATCCCTCCTCATTTATGGCCACTGAAATTGTCTCATATCTTGTTATTACAAAGCTACAGTGGCTATTGTTATACATGGGCCATTTTGCACATGTGCAAATGTATTGCAGAATAATTTCTAGAGGAGCAATTGCTGAATAAAATAGATGTCCCTTAAAATTTTTCATGGATATTGATAATTTTCCTCTGTAGATGTTATATAATTTCACTCTCCCCAAGTAATGTTTATTCGTACCCCACCTCCAACACTTGGTAACATTTTCTTATACAAGAGGGAAAAGACAGAAAAAAGAAAAGAAAAAATCTATTTCATTTGCATTTGACACCCAAAGGTAGTTTCTTCAACCTTGCCCAGGGGCAAGTTGCAGTTCCATCAACCCCCCATTTCCTGCAACTGTACTACTTTTCAACCGAAACTGTGAAAACTATTCCCCTCTCTTTTACTTTATGTGTGATTGATCTACTTCATGTAGGACTGGGCATGGAAATTATTAATTCTGCTCTTCTATTTTAAAGATATCACTCCTTTCAAACTGATCGAGCCCTCACAATCCTAGGTCACTTTCTGAGGGCACTTTCCAGAAATTTCCACCTTTGGTTCTGTGGTGTAGCTACTGCCTCCTCCTGAGAACTATTTACTTGAGGTACTTTTCCTGGCAAAAAAGAAACACACTGTCCACATTTCTTTCTCCCCCCCCCCTTTCATCAATCTCATCTCAAGTGTTTTCCTTAGGAAAACACTATTTCATTACTATTTAGCTTTGTGCAAACTAGTTTCCTCAGTTCCCCAACTACAAAGATAGACTCCTTGATTTCTAAGACCAAATCTATTTTTTCTTACTATTCCTATACAAAGCTTGAAAATATGGCAACTGATAAAAAAAAACTTTTTACATGTTAAAATAGCTTTAAAATTATATAGCAACTAATAGTAACTTAGAGGTTAGCAGGTAGAAGGATCCTGAGATGTACTTCCTGGTTTGCTAACTTCAAATTTCATCTGTGACAACAGTTTTCTCACCTGAGTTATTAACAACAACAACAAAAATCATTTCATTATACGATTTATAGTGGGGAGCACTTTTTCTCTCTCTCTCCTCACCTCCAATAAAGAAAAAATACTATCACTAGCTTCTTCTGGGTAGAGTTAACATGTTGATTTGTTCTCTTATTCACTACAAAAATCTTTCTGGCAATCTTTACCAAATCAAAGCTATTTGGCTTGGTTGGAAAACAGATGTGATTTCAGTCCATTAAGAAACTTGTCTTTGTATGAGGGGAAAGATTTTCTCAGAAGGTAACTAGAACAGAACATTGGTAGATTCATGAACAGTACCAGTACTTTCTGTTTTGTTCTTATCTTTCCTTAGAGATGGTGAGTCCTGTAGTCCTACTGCCTGGCACAGTGCCTGGCATACAAGAGGCGCTCAATAATTATCTCTTGAGTCAATTAATGAATAAGATTACTTACGGAGAAAGAACTCCTCACATTCTCCCCCCTCAGCTCTCACATATCTTTTTCTAGTAAATTGGAGTGCAAACAGGGTCGGGGGGAGCTCCGTTATCCACCTGAATGGAGACAGAGGTTAGGGAATGATTATTCTGTTTGCTCATAAATACCTTAAAGATATTAATAAACAGAGGCGATAACTTAAATAATAGGTAGCAGTCCACAGGCAGAAAACGTAAATGCAGACTTGCTCCTTGGCTGCGATCCCTCAAGAGAAACAATTCTCTAAGAGCAAGCCCTCTACAGACAGAACTGGGGCAACACCCGATGATTTAGTCAGCTATTTAAAGAAAAAGACTATTGAGATTTCAGAAAACAGACTAAATTATTGTAAGACAGTTCACTCAAAGAAAAGTTCAAATAGAAAAAAAATGGAATAATAATATTCACTTTAAAATATGTATGTTTTCTTAATTGCGCGAACGTTATTGCTTAAATCCGGTACGTGAGTTCTGGGAGGAGGTGCTTCCTTTCCCGCCGGCCGTCCGGCCTACGCGGGCACCTGGGAGAAGCGGCCGAATACAGGGCTACTCTCTGGGGCCTCGGGCTCCCAGGTCGCTGCACCCGGCGCGCTCCCCACTGAAGCTAGAAAAATGCCTCAGTCCGGCAGTACCTTTTTTTCTTTCCTCCACGGCTGATAGGCTCCGAAGTTTTGTCCGTTATTACGGGAAAGCCCCGGCCTCTGGCCTCCGAGCCGAGCTGCGGTCCCGCAGCCTCCCCTCCGGCCTCAGGGCCCCAGCCGTCTAGCTTAGAACCGCTCCTTCTTTCCTCTTCCTCGCTCCCTTTCTCTAACCCTCCTCACTCTCTCTTTTCTTTGTTTGTTTTTTAAACCAGAGAAAGCCGCCGAGTTTCTCGGCCCGCTCTCCGGGGGCCCCGGCCCAGCCCCGCGCGTTTCACTTCCAAGTCGCTCCGGCAGCGCATGCGGCCGGCCGGGCCGGCGCTTTGCGTGCTCTGGAGAGGCGCACATGCACGCTCTGCTCTGCGAGCGCAGGTTCGAGCGGAGCTCTGGTTGGCCGGAGGCCTTTGGGGCTTACAAGTGAGCGTCCGTGCTGCCCCTGAGGCGCTCCAGCCTGCTGGCAAGCGGCAGGGGAATGACTGCGTGTGAAGAATCTCCAACGGAGAAGAGCAGGGTGTGCGTGCGTGTAAGAAAGTTGAGGAAAGAAGAGCCAGCTCTTAACAGTGCAAAAAAGAGAAAGGGGGGAGGTGGAGAAAATTTGGAGGGGAGTAGCTGACTGTTAGAGGGGGCTTCAGAGAAGTAGTGGGGGACAGGTAACCCAGAAAGTGGGAAGGCGAGGCATGGAAGACTTGCGTCCCAGTCACAGAGGATGTATGGAGGAAGGAACTTGGCACATCAGAGGCATTTTGCCATTCTGCTCGAAAGCAAAACAAAACAAAAATTAGAAGGGACGTCAATGGAAATGGCAGAATAGGAAGCTGCACGGGCCCATCCCTACACAGAAACCCCAAAAAGATAAGTGTCAGAATTGACTTTGTGGGAGCTCTGGGAAATAGCTGAGCGTTTGTAGCATCCAAGTGAATCCTCAATCAAGAAAAAGGTGACTTAAACACAGCATAATGGGGACATTACTAGCGAATTTAAGGGAATAAAAAGGATTATGAGAGAAAACTCTGAACAGTGTACACTAACAAGTTTGGAAACCTAGATAAAATGGGCAAATTCCTAGAAACACACAGACCACCAAAACTGACACAAGAAAAAAACATAGGAAATCTGAACAGCCTTAAAACAAGAGATTGAATCAGTAGTTTAAAAAACAAAACAAACAAACAAAAAACCCTTCTGACAAAAGTCCAGGACCAGATAAGATGGCTTCACTAGTGAATTGCATCAAACTTTTAAGGAACAATTAACACTAATCCTTTTCAAACTCTTCTAAGAATAGAAAAGCAGTGAACACTTCTTAACTCATTTGATGGGGCCAGCATTACCTGATGCCAAAACCAGAGACATCACAAGAAAAGAAAATTTCAGACCAATATCCCCTATGAATATAGATGCAAAAAATCCTCAATAAAATCCTTGCAAACCAAATCCAGCAAAATGTTAAAAGAATTACACACCATGACTAAATGATATTTATCTCAGGAGGGATTTAACATACAAAAATCAATCAATGTAATATACAGTATTAATAGAATGAAGGAAAAACGTGACCATCTCAACCGATGCAGAAGAATAATTTGACAAAATCCAACACTTTTTCAGGATAAAAACATTCAACAAACTAGGAATAAAGAGAACTTCCTCAATCTGATTAAGGGCATTTATGAAAAAAAAAAAAAAACTACAACTAACATCAATAGTGAAAGACTGAAAGATTCCCCCCTAAGATCAGGAACAACAACAACAAAAAGAATGCCTGCTTTTGCTTCTTCTATTCAAAATTGTATAAGCAGCATTGTCCTGAAAGTTCTAACTTGAGCAATAAGGCAAGAAAAAAGAAATAAGAGGCACCCTGGTGGTCCAGTGGGTAAGACTCTGCACTCCCAATGCAGGGGGCCTGGGTTTGATCCCTGGTCAGGGAACTAGATCCCACATGCCACAACTAAGGAGCCCACGTGCCACAACTGGGACCTGGTGCAGCCTAAATACATAAATAAATAAATATTAAGAAAAAAAAGAAACAAGAGGCATCCAAATTAGAAAGAAACAAGTAAAACTACCCCTCTTTGCAGCTGACATGATCTTATAATAGAAAATCATAAAGAATCCACAAAAAACTATTAGGGTTAATAAACAAATTCAGTGAAACTTCAGGATAAAAGATCAACACATGAAAATTAGTTGTATTTCTAAACACTAGCAATGAACAATCCAGATAGGAATCTGAGAAAATTCAATTTTCAGTAGCATCAAAAAGAATAAAATACTTAGAAATAAATTTAACCAAATAGGTGCAATACATGTACCCTGAAAACTACAAAACATTGTTGAATTAAAGAAGACCTAAATGAATGGAAAGACATCCTGTGTTCATGAATTAGAAGACTTAATAGTGTCAAGATGGTAAAAGTACCTAAGGTAATCTACATATCCAGTGCAATCCTTATGAAAATCCCAATGGCCTTTTTTTTTTTGGTAAATGAAAAAGCTGATCCTGAAACTTACATGGAATTGCAAGGGAACCCAGATACAAACTTGAAACAGGTCAACATTATTTTGAGAAGAACAGAAATGGAATACTCACACCCCCCAATTTCAAAACATACTGCAAAGCTACAGTAATCAAAGCAGTGTGGAACAGACATTAAAAATACACATATATCTCAGTGGAATATGATTGAGAATCCAGAAATAAACCAATACATCTATCCTCAATCGATTTTTTTTTTTTTTTTTTTTTTTTTGCGGTACGTGGGCCTCTCACTGTTGTGGCCTCTCCCGTTGCGGAGCACAGGCTCCGGACGCGCAGGCTTAGCGGCCATGGCTTACGGGCCCCGCCGCTCCGTGGCATGTGGGATCCTCCCAGACTGGGGCACGAACCCGTGTCCCCTGCATCGGCAGGAGGACTCTCAACCACTGCACCACCAGGGAAGCCCCTATCCTCAATCGATTTTTGACAAGAATCCCAAAGCATTCAATTGACAAAGAATAGTCTCATTAACAAATGGTGATAGGACAACTGGAGGTCCACTTGCAAGGGAAGGTAGAACCCTACCTTACACCATATGCAAAAAAATACATCGAAGTGCATCAGACTTAAGTGTGAGCTATAAAACTCTAAAAGTCATGGAAGAAAACATAGAGGTAAATCTTCAACAAGGATCTACTATATAGCAAAGGGAACTCTGCTCAATATTATGTAACAACCTAAACAGGAAAAGAATTTGAAAAAGAATAGATACATGTATATGTATAACTGAATCACTTTGCTGTACACTTGAAACTAACACAACATTGTTAATCAACTCTACTCCAATATAAAATACAAAGTTAAAAAAAAAGAAAACATAGAGGTAAATCTTTATGACCTTGGATTTGGTAATGGAGTCTTGGATATGACACCAAAAGCATAAGCAACAAACAAAACAAATAAAATTAATTAGGCTTCATCAAAACTAAAATCTTTTGTGCATAAAAGGACACTCTCGGGACTTCCCTGATGGTGCAGTGGATAAGACTCCACGCTCCCAATGCCGGGGGCCCGGGTTCGATCACTGGTCAGGGAACTAGATCCCACATGCATGCCTCAGCTAAGAGTTTGCATGACACAACTAAGGAGCCCATGTGCCGCAAGTAAGGAGCCCGCCTGCTGCAACTAAGGGGACTGCTACAACTAAGGAGCCCCCCTGCAGCAATTAAGACCTGGCACGACCAAATAAATAAATATTTTTTTTTAAAAAAGGACACTATCAGTAAAGTGAAATTACAGCAGATACAATGAAAGAAAATATAAATCATATATTTGATAAGGATCTAGTATCTATAATATACAAAGATTTCATACAACTTAACAGCAAAAAGAAAAGCAACCCAGTTTTTAAATGGACAAAGGACTTGGAGAGACATTTCTCCTAAGAAAATATACAAATGACCAATAAACACATGAAAAGATACTCAACATCTGTAGTCATTAAGGAAATGTAAATCAAACCCACAATGAGTTACCACTTCATACCCACTAGGATGGCTTCTAAAAAAAAAAAAAAAAAAACAGAAAATAACAAGTGCTATTGAGGATGTGGAGATATTGCAATTCTTGTACATTGCTGGTAGGAATGTTTAATAGTGCAGCTGCTGTGGAAAACAGTTTGGCAGTTCCACAAAAAGTTTAACATATTATATGACCTAGCAATTCCACTCCTAGGTATATACCCCCGAAATTGAAAACAAATATTCAAAAAAATACTGGTACACAAATGTTCACAGCACTATTCACAAAAACCAAAAGGTAGAAACAACCCAAATGTTCATTACCAGATGACAAGATAAACAATGGAATATTATTCGACCATAAGGAGTGCTACATGCTACAACATGGATAAACCTCAAAAAAAAGTATGCTAAGTGAAAGACAGACACAAAAGGCAACATATTGTATGATTCCACTTACCATCAAGTGTCCAGAATAGGTAATCCATAGAGATAATAGATTAGTGGTTGCCAGGGTCTGGGGACAGGGAGGATCTAATGAATATGCTTAATGGGTATGGGGTCGCCTTTGGGGATGATGAAAATGTTTTGGAACTAGATAAATGGCGATGGTTGCACAACATTGTGAGTGTACTAATGCCACTGAATTATACCCTTTAAAATTGTTAATCTTATGTGAATTTCACCTCAATAAGCAACGGAGACTGAGGCAGCCCCAGCTGAAGTTGGAGCTACGTTCCTGCAACATCCCTGCTCTGGCAAAGAAGCGCGGAGCTGCTTTTGTCTTGGGTGGCCACAACCTCACAGCCCGCCGCTGTCGAATTCCGGGGCGCTGGGCCGGCCTGGAGGGCCAGCTCACGCAGGCCCCAGCGGGATGCAGAACTCTGCACGTTGTTGTGGGTCACGTTCTGCAGGCTCCGCCACCTAGTATTGGCTATTATTGGCTGTGACGCTTTGTGCAAAATACCCAAAACCTTACTTACGGGGCTTTTATTCTGGAGCCAGGTAAGTAAGGGAAGTCTCAATCTGAGGTTTCCCTGGAGTTTCCATTTTATCACTTTTTACCCCTTTTCATCGATCTAAAGTCCCAGCTTTTGACATTTCATTATCTGAAATCCGAATGTGTCTTATCAACCTATGGTATGCACTCTTACCTGCAGCGTTTTTCTTTCTAAGGTGTATGTGAAACAATGGTGAGTCTCGGAAACAATGCTATATCGGCGATTCAATGAAACAGGTCTTAAAATTTCTAGTTACGTGTTGTGTGCTTATTAGTTACGTCCCTGGCCCTGTCCAGGGACATCTGTTCCCCCCGCCCCCCCCCCAGACACACAACTATACCCCTGGTAAGGTGCCATAATAGGTCAATAAATGTTGACTGAGTGAACGGAAAGAACCCTATTTGTTTTAAATTTTTTTGCGCCTTGGCTCCGCCCCTTGCGGGCAGTTTGACACAGGAAGCGTCACGTAATCCACTTAAGCTTCGTTTTCCTAGTTCACAAAATGGCTGTAATAACCTCAGCCCCTGGCGGGTGCGAGGCTCGAAAGAGGAAGTGCCCGCTTAAATGTGTTCCCAGAGCCTGAGTACTGACTCCCGAAAACTCCAACACGATGAAAAGACAAGAACAGTGTCGGGTTGTTTTTTTTTTAATTTTATAGCAAAATTTAAGGGAAGGAAGGGGGAGGCAGTTCCAACTTTTTAAAAGCGTTATTTGATGAATTGGAACTAAGCAGGGAAGACAGATATGGTGGGGGTAGTTCTTGTATTCAAACTTCGACGACTGAAGATCAAATACGTAGTCGAAGTTTCTCTAGATTTCAAGGATTCTTTAGGGCGGGACTGTCTGTAGACGGCAGAAAGGAAAAAGACATTAGAAACTAGAAGTCAAAGACGTGCGACCCCTCCCTCCTCTCTCGAAGCCCCCCACTGGCTATGCAGACACATCTTCTTAACATTCACCAACCCTCAGCACAGCGTCTGTCTAGGGAGTCTGGACCCTCCCAGCCGCCGCCGCACTCCCGAGCCTTCCCGATCTCGTAGCGCGTCCGCTTGACCCGCTGGGCTGCTCCGGGCTCGCCAGGCCGCTCCCGCCCTCGGGACTCGCCCGACGAGGGCAGGGAGACAGCAGCCGCGCAACCTGTGGGGTTGCGAGAACCAAGCAGGTCTATAACGAGTGCCAAGTTGTTTGCCACACATAATGCCAGGCGACTGGAGGTGAAGGGGTCGCCTTGCCCTTCGAACGTCCCCAGGTATTTCTTGCACCTGACGCACAGCGATTAGGCGAACTCGCATAACCAGGGAGCACCTCAGTCTCAGGGGCGCTCTGCAGTGTGAGAACCTTTCGTTTCAGTCGTATCTTCTTTCCCAGACCCTATCTCCCAAACTTGCTAATGGCTTCCTAACGTTTCTAGAACAAAATCCATGTTTTGACCTAACGTCCTTTTTTTTTTTTTGACTTACAGGGCCACTACTACGTTATCTGGCCTCTGCCCTCCTCTTTGATCTCGTTGTGTACTCGCTCCAGCTGGCCTCTGGGTCCTCTTAAACTGCCACGCTCTTTTTCATGTAAGTTTTTGCACTCGAGTTTCTCTGCCTCCCGTGGCTAATCTCTTCTCATGACTCAGGTTCTCTGACCACTCTTAAGATAGTCTCCCTGCCTATTCACACTTCACTCTTATCCACCACATCGGTTTTACAAACTCACTCTTCGAAATACAGTTATATTGCTTAAAAATCTACTTCCCAGAATGTAAGCTCTCTGAGGGCAGGATTCCCATTTTGTCCTATTCACTTCTGTGTCTGATCTAGAATGGGGCTGATCACGCAAGTAGGAACTTAAAAAATAGGAAGGAAGGAAGGGAGGGAGGGAAGGAGGGAGGGATCGTGTGTACTTGGGTTAAATATCTTAGGTTTGATTATTCATTTGCCTGTGGCCCAACTCTATCATCTAAATCCTTCTCCTGTTCAGCTCTTCCCAGTTCTTGCTCCGCCCAACAGCCCTGTGATTGGCCCCTAGTCCTATGCTGCATTCCATACGGAAGCTTCAGTTGGAGGAGAGAGAGGGTGGCAGGCTAAAGGAGATATGGGTGCCTCTCACACCCAAGCCCTAGCACTCAAGACATCTCCCAAAGGTCCAGAGCAAGCCTTTCCACTCCATCCTCCTAGGCTCCCCTAAGGCACAGGGAGCCTAGTGCCCCAGTTCTGAGCCAAAATACGATAGATTTCAGTCTCTTCGAAGTCATGGTTTACCTTAAATTTTCGCGTAATTTCGTATATTGCTATAGATGGGTAGATAGATAGGTAGGTAGGTAGATAGATAGATAGGTATATAAAATGATTCCCCCTTCAGAAAAAAGTCAGAGTAAAGTTGGTACTTTAAGCAGGTAGGAGTGAGGTGGGGGAAATGGGCCAAGGGAAAAGAAGTCCTCGTGGTCGTAGGAAAAGGCAAGGAGGTCCACATATCCATCATAACAGAATGCTTAAGAAACGGAAAAGCTTAAGAGAGTGTCTCTGTTTCTCAGAGAGTGCAGCGAATCCCAGTGTGGAGGCTGCGAGAGTTGGCGAGGTCTCCATCCCAGTCGCCTTCAGAACCCACTGGGGGAGCTCTGAAAAACTCCACCGCAAAGAGCGGAAGGCCGGATTTAGTAGAGTTTTGCAGTAGAGCCGGGAATAATAGATCTCTGCCAGATGATGCCACGCGCAGTTGGCTTTGGAAATTCCAGGGTTGGTTCAGCGACCTTGTTAAACTAGTGGGGAAACTGGGGGCCGTTGAAAGGATGCAGCTAGCCAGCTAATTTGCAGGAAGAGGGGCCACTAGACCTCTAGCCTCCGGAGTGCTCAATTTTCCACCGTCTGGTTCTCAAGTGTTTAGGGGATGGGAGGCACGGTTTATGGGATGGGCTTTAACGTGCGACAGTCCATCTTGGGCTATTTCCCGTCTGCAGTCCTAACGAGGCAGTGCGATCGGGAGACTGGAGTTGTCCCACGGGTTGGCAGGGTGAGCTGAGGTAGGACCAAATACCCTAGTCTCCTAGGCCCAACTTTCTCTTCCAAAAAGTGAGTGCGCTGGGCTGCGGAAGCTGAGTTCAAACTCGTGGATCAGCCACCTCACCTGCGGGACCTTCCGCGGAGTCTGCGAGGGCGTGGCTCCCGCCTTCGGTGCCCCCTGCAGCCGCGCGCAGGTAGCGGGCGACGTCGCGGTGGCCCCGCTCCTCAGCCAGGTCCACGGGCAGGCGGCCCCAGGCGTCGCGCACGTCCAGCCGCGCCCCGGCTCGGTGCAGCGCCACCAACGTGTCCAGGAAGCCCTCCCGCGCGGCGTCGTGCACGGGTCGGGTGAGGGTGGCGGGGTCCGCGCAGTTGGGGTCCGCACCGTGGAGCAGCAGCAGCTCGGCCACGCGGGCGCTGCCCATCATCATGACCTGCCGGAAAGAGCAGAGCGGTCAGGACCGGGGTGGGGACAAGGGCAGGATTAAACAAACTATTTGCGGAGCCCCCAGCCCGTGCAGACGCCCTTACAAGCCACAGGTGTCTAGTTACTACTTTCTTTCAGTTACCAGCTCGCTTAGCCAGTTCTCCTACCTATTCCATTTTTCTGTACACATTCTGTTATATTCTCCAACGTTCTGCAGGGTTCCAGCCACGCACAGAAAACTGCCAGAGTCACAGACAACAGCAAAAGGGTGAGGAACAAACTGGCTTTTACTACAGCCTAACCTCCTCTATTTTCTTCCTCATTTTGATATGAAATTATGTAAGGCTCGGAGATTTTGTATGGTTCACTGCTGTATATCCAAGCCCAGAATGTGCTAATTGTTTAAAAGCAAAAATGAAAAAGAAAAAAATGACAAAAACTTAATTCTTGCAAAACTTTAAGCTACCCTTGGTTTCCCTGAACGTTAAACTTCAATTTCTTTAAGAATAAAATGAGAAAGTTTGTCTAACCAGCCCTAAAATTCCTTCTTCTGGTAAACTAATGCCCCCCAAAGATGTCCACTTTCCTAACACTCAAAAGCTGTGAATATATTACCTTATACGGCAAAGGGGACTTTGCAGGTGTGGTTAAATTAAGGATTTTGAGGGAGATTAACTTGTATTGTCAGGGTGGGCTCAACTTAATTACAAGTTTCCTTATAAAAAGGACACAGTCAGAGAGAAGATATAAGAATGGAAGCAGAGGTCAGAGAGAAGATGCAGGGGCCAAGAGCCAAGGAAAGTTGACTGTCACTAGACGTTGGAAAAGACAAGGAAATGGATTCTTCCTTAGAACTCCCAACAGGAGTGCAACCCTGTGGATCCATTTTAGACTTCTGACTTCCAGAAACATAAAATAGTAAATTTATGTTGATACTATATTTGTGGTAATTTGTTATAGCAAAAATAGGAAACTCAGACACCTTCCAAGATTACACTCTGAGAGTTCACTAAGTAGGGGGTGCTCACCTCATTTGGCTCCTAAATAATCTTTGATACAAAGCCATTACCAAAGAGGAATTTTGAAATGGTGTTCACAATCACAGCAACCTTACAATTTGAGTGTTACATGGTGGGTGGTGGTGGTAGACTATTCTTTTTTTAGGGTAACCATTATTTGGTTACATTAGCTAGACCATAGTGACTGTATAAAGAGGAATTACTTATTTTTAGTTACATTCTGTATTAAACACAAATTAATCTGTCCAAACCAATCATAAGAGAATCATAACAAGTTACAGTACGTTTGTTGATTCCTGTCCTGGAGAAAGTGAAACTGATTTAATTTTCAAAAAGACAGAGAGAAAATATAAGTGAACCAACTTACAGCTACAAAAAGAAAAACTAATGCAGTGCATTAGAAGAAAGAATTGTTTTAAAAGAAAAACTGGTGAAACTGTCACAATATTATTAACTACTTATTTACACTATTAGATTTCTAATAGATTATGGGTTAATTTCCAAAACAAAGGGGCCACAACCAAGGATGATGTCATAATATTTTGGAAGCTCTACTGCAAGTGCCAGAGCTAGTACATGTCTGTACACTTCCATGCCTGTATATAATGCAAGTGAAAATATATTAGTTGGGTTGGATAAATAAAGTCCTTCATCTTAGTCATAAAACTGGTTTTAAATGTTTTATTATATGCCACAGTATTAAAGGTTGAAAAGTAACATAACATTTAAATATTTAAACAATATCAATCCAAAGCAAAAAGAAACTTAATCAAACAAACTAATATTTATAGGGTGCCTAAGTCAACTTGATGACCTAAATTTAATTTAGTAATTAAAATTTTTCTATAAACTAAGTATTTTTCTATTAAACACAAATTTGGTTAGGGTTCAAAACTAAAATCATACCCCCTTTTGTTTATGCTTTTATCCTATTTAAAAAATGATTTAAAATTAATTATCCAACTTTCTTTTTGTATTTAAACAGTAAGGTCTCATCTAACACCTTCTAGAACTCGAAGGCTGAACGCCCAGTCTGCAAGGTGCTGGCAAAATTTTAGAGATATCTAATTATGACTCAGGCATGCATTTTTTAAAAAGGATTCAATGCTTCTCTTCTACAACCATTCAACCTTTCTCTCCCCAAATCTCTCCACATTTCAAATCCCCAATAATCTCAAATTTGAAGGCATTTTAGTTTTATTTTTATATCTGTATCTAAAAGTGTGTAAAATTTATCCTGTGTAGTATAGTTTCAGGAAAGGAAGATTCACTTGTGAAACCTGTTAAGTTCCAAGTGGAGTTACTTTTCCTTTGTCTTGTTAGGCTGGAGTTTTTGCAATGTGCATTTGCTTCATATAAATTTTGTTTTTCAGAATCAGAAATCATTGTCAAAACTGGGCGTAAAACAAGGGTAGTGACTGCCAAGAAGAATGTGTCTTTAGCCTCAGATTTAGGAAGTTAGTGAAGGTGAAAAACAACAGAAAAACGAACTCAACACACCCTCACACACTCAAAACTGGAGTGGGGAGGGGAGAAATGACATTTTTAAACTCTGAGGAATTGAAAACTCTCAAATAAATTAACCTATATCAAGTAAGTTTTTTTTTTTTCAAGTAAGTTTAAAATACCCAAAATGATAGGAGATACTCCCCAAGTGGTTAACTAAATTGACAGCATTATTTCAGGCAGGGTTACATTAACGTTTTTCTTCAGATATGTCTATTTCCTAACGTCTATTTCCTTACTCGGTTAAAAAAAATAAACACGATGTGTAGTTACTTCTGAAAATTTTCAATCGACCTTTATTCCAACATACACAGCAGGAGATTTCCACTGAAATCCCTTCCCCCACTCCCAACAAAGAAGGTGATCAGCTCCATTCCCCATTCAGTGAGTTCGGGGTTAAGTGGTCCAGCAAATCTTCCATTTCTATAAACTCTTACCCCAAATGATCGTCAATTTCGCACCTGATGAAAAACATACCTCGGTTTATATGAACACAAATAGGCTCTCCCCTCTAGATCTTCATACCAGGCTAGAGAGCTGAACCCCATGTGCCTTTCAGTCCTCCGGTGGCTTCCTAAGCCCCCTGGGCGTCGCCGAGAGGAGGTCTCCGACTCCGACCTCCGTCTGAAAACTTCCCAGGAAGTCTCCCCTTTACCAAGAAACGCTTACCTGGTTCCGATCCACTGGCCAACCTCGTCCTTCTAAGGCGCCCGCCATCCCCCCGCCCCGCTCCCCCGCCACCTTCCCGCGGCAGGCCTGCTGACCTACCTGAATCGGGCTCCGACCGTAACGGTTCGGCGCGGGGGCCGGCGCCCCCGCCTCGAGCAGCGCTCGCACCTCGTCAGCCCGGCCCCGGGCGGCGGCGGTGGCCAGCCAGTCAGCCGAGGTCTCCATGCTGCTCCCCAACGCTCGCCCCTCGCTCCCTCGCTCTCCCTCTCCCGCCTTCTTGGAGTGCAGGCGGCCCGCTCCGGCCGCCCGGGAACAGCCCGCCCCTCCTTTTTCCTCCTCCAGGGCCCGCGGAAGCGGCCCCCAGACTCCGCTCCTCGACTCCTCCCGCGGACTCTTTCCACCCCGGAGAGCGCCCTCCACGCGTTCTTCCAGGAGGCGCCTTTTGCTCCCAACGCGCTGCAAATGAGACACCGCTGAAGGGGCCCCACTTCATGCCTCCGCAGTCACAAGTCCTCCGCCCGCCAGCCTGGGGGCACCGGCCGGAAGCGGCCCGCCCCTGGAGCGCGGCGGAGCCCCGCCGGGAAAGCGCCC
>NW_006782029.1:1196425-1214435 GCF_000442215.2 Lipotes vexillifer | reverse complement strand
CTCCCCGCGTCCCCCGCGCCCTCCTCCCAGCGCTGCGCCCCCACCCCCAGCAGAGGCGCACGCGCAGCTCTGAGCGAGTTCGTTCCACCAAAGCGAAATTCCTTGCGTGTACACCCTGCCTGGCATTAGAGAGCTGCACGGGATTCCTAACTGCCAAGTTCGAACCAGTGTGTTTGGTGTCCTAGGCAAAGTATTGCTTCCTCTTTTAATCAGAAGAAACGGCCAGCCTGTCCTCGCGGTAAGAGCCGAGGATCGATATCACCCATGCCACCATGAGGCTTCCCTTCTTACAGACGACACACTCCCCCTCCAACACTCAGCACTTGTATATCCCGCGCTGGCTCTGCTATGCCAGAAATTCTAGCTCAAACGTTCATTTTGGAGAGTGGGCTCACCCGCCAGCCTGTGCCTCCCTCCCTCCACACACATGAAAACGGATGTCGGGAGAGAGCGTTTCCGAGGCTTACACAATGCCTGGTACTAGTGCCTACTATACGGGCTGGCTCCGAGAAGATGAGGTCTATTTAACAGGGATGGTGGAGATTTCTGCCTATAAGCAGATAGGAAAGTGGCAAGGGAGTCACTGGGCTGATAGGCTCCGTTCTTAATAAATAATTCCTCCTAGACCAGAAAAAGTGCTCAGCGCTCTAGGGGCAGAGTTGCATTCAGAGTTGATTCAGAGACCAGGCTCACACACTGTCCCGGCGCTGCTTCTGTCCCGCCCCCTACACCTCTCCTTCCTACTGGAAAAACCTTAAAATTTTCTTAGTTATAAAATGCGGGGTGGGGGGATAAGAGTAGTCCCTACTTCACAGGACTGTTCTGAGTTTTAAATGAAATGATATACACATAAGTATTTAGAACAGTGTCACACATCCTAAGCTAATGCCTGTTAGCTCTTAAATTATCCATTTTGAGGATTCTTTTGCAATCCTGTTATGAGACACAAAGAAGAAAATGCTCTGGGTAGAATTATCAATATTATATAAAAGGGAAGGCAAGACGACCTTAATCACCGAAACAATGATAGACATCCTCCAAAACCTGGCATATTTAATGAGAAGTTTAACAGAATGAAGAGGATAATCAAAAGAAAATCCAACAAGGTTCTAATTTATCCTGTGGTTATTACATATATATATATATATATATATATATACATATATATATACACACACACCACACACACATATATATACTTTTTTAAAAAGACTGGGTTGCTCAGGCTTTGCAGATGCCTTAATCACATGCTTCATCTGTCTACTACATAACCCAGCTCTGTTTTAAAAGTTATGCTTCAGTACCTGCTTGACTCCTCTTTTTTTAATTTTTTAACATCTTTATTGGAGTATAATTGCTTTACAATGGTGTGTTAGTTTCGGCTTTATAACAAAGTGAATCAGCTATACATATACATATATCCCCATATGTCCTCCCTCTTGCTTCTCCCTCCCACCCTCCCTATCCCGCCTCTCTAGGTGGTCACAAAGCACCGAGCTGTTCTCCCTGTGCTATGCGGCTGCTTCCCACTAGCTAGCTATTTTACATTTGGTAGTGTATATATGTCCATGCCACTCTCTCACTTCGTCCCAGCTTACCCTTCCTCCTTCCCGTGTCCTCAAGTCCATTCTCTACGTCTGCGTCTTTATTCCTTTCCTGCCCCTAGGTTCTTCAGAACTTTTTTTTAGATCCCATATATATGCACTAGCATACGGTATTCGTTTTTCTCTTTCTGACTTACTTCACTCCGTATGACAGACTTGACCCCTCCTGAAGACCCAGAATACCTGACTGTACTTTCAGTTGCTGTTAGATTAGGCAACACATGAAGTTTTAAGTGATGCCAATTAAAACACTTATGGGGTATCAAATCCATTATAAAAATCCATCACTGTGCCATTTATATTTTCCTCCAGGCACCTCTCAATTAGGGCAACAATGGTGTGGAAAATTCAAACTGTGGTAGAGAAGATAAAATTATTTTAATGTGGCTTAAGGTATTGTATCATGGAGGAGGGGAAAATAGCTGTTGTGGTGATGGGATGGAGGGAACAGATTTCCCTTGTAATATGTCCGGCTTTTTGGACTAATATCAAAATTAGTTCTCATCACTAAAATGATGGTTCATAATCTTAGGGCAGGGAGAGTAGGTCCTTTGGAGAACCTGTTGAAAGCTATATATCCTCTCCTCAAAAAATAAAGTATGCAATTTTATTTAAAAAGTGTGTTCACTGGCACATATAACTTCTAGGGAATTCAGAAATTCCTCTAAAACTCAACTATAGATTCCTACATCAGGAACTCTTTAAACTCTCATACAATATATTGGACAGTTACTGGAGGAAATGGGTGATAGAACCATATAAAAACATCCCTTGGATGCGTTATATACAGACATGGAGATTGATTTTCTTCAAGAGCAGGTTTTAGACATGTATGCATTAGCTCCAGCACTTACAGTCGAGTTTCCCAAAGATTATGGTATCCTTGAGCATGGCCCCTTTGTTCTGGAAGTTGATCCCATACTCCACTGGAAATCTTGTGTAAATAAGTAGTTAATAATAGTATGAAATAATAGTATGAATAGTTAATAATAGTATGAATAATAATAGTATGAAATAATAGTATGAAATAGCTTTCCTAGTTTTTCTTTTAAAGAACTACCAAACTTCCAATTTACTCATGTATATCAGCTCAGACCTGAGGGGAAAACCCTCAGAAGAAATAAAATATAAAGCCCAGGATCCTGGTGCTGGTTATCCCAGTCTCAGATTCCCCATGTGTAAAACGGAGTCATAATATATTTCATGGATTGATAAAATAAGACGATGTATGTCAAAAAGCTTCAAAAAATTCTAAAGTTTGTTGGTTATTTCCATTACCCTCCTCAAACTTTCTTTCTTCTCTTCTTCCCTGAGGATTTCATGGCCTTATTTAGGTTTGTGCTGTGTTGGCAGTTTTGAAAATCTATACTATGAAATAAAAACCTGTCTCAATTCTGATCAGTTTTTAAAGATTATTCATTAAAAAAATGAATGTTCATTCAACAAGCTCACAGGTTAAGGGTAGAGTATTAAGTGCAGGGGGTGGGTAGAAGATGTTAAACATATGGGCTTGAGTTGGAATGCCTGGGTTCAGATCTAGACTTTTCACTTAATTGCTCTATAACAAAGTAACTTAATGTACCTGGACCTCAGTTTTTTCATTTGTATAACTGGGATAATAGTACTCGCCTCAAAGAGTTGTTGTAGGGATTAAATGATGCATTATGTGTAATGTGTGTAGAACAGCAAAGGGAAACAGAGGATGACACAAGAAGATGCAAATGGAACCAGACTCATTCTGGTGACTTAGGCAAAGTCTTCATGGATGCTGGAAGCTCACCTTAGTCTTGAAAAGTGTAGGAGTATAAAGATGGAAAAGAAGAAGAAAGATGTTCCAGGCAGAAGTGAGAGCAAAGAAGTTTGGGAAAACTGAAAGTAATTTACTGGGATGCATGGTGAGAAACTGGAAAAATAAACTTCTGGAAGAAAAGCCTGCAAAGGCGTCTGCTAAGTGCTGCTCAGATTGTCAGGAGGAAAACCAGGAGTGAATGGGATGCCGAGGAAGTAGGGACGCTCTGTGCAGGCTACTCTTTCACAGGTTAGCTGTGATAGCTCAAGGCAGTGAGTGGTGAGGGGAGGCAGAGGGAAGGTGCAAGAGGCCTGAGCACACACGTACCCTAAAGGAAAAGTGCCAGGTGACAGGAAGAACAGTTAGGAGAGAAAAAAAAAAAGAGAAACTGAGGACATAGGCAAGATAGGGTATTTCTGAGGACCTGAGCCACCTAAAAAGTAAGGAAGCAAAGGAATATAAGGCACAGGGAGTCATCACAAATTTGGATGCAGGAGATTCAGCTTGATTTGAGAAGGGAGAAAAGGTCAGGGCAGGGAGGAAGTTGAAACACTTCCTTCCATGAACAAAGAGGCTGGCTTGTTTTCAGTGATGATAAGATGGTGGCCTAGGAAGTGAGAGTGGTGAAGGTTAGGATATGTAATGAGGAAAGAGGGATGGGCTAAGTCGGACTTAGAAGGCTTTTCATCAGCCTGGAGAACCCAGCTGAGGGTAGGTGACACTAGAGGAGCACCTGACTCTTTAAATTTAAAGGAAGCCTTGCAATGATGGTGCTCCTGTGACCCTACAAATCCAAGAATAGTAATTCTAGATGTGAACATTAATTCAACACATCACCAGAAAGAGAAAGAAAGATATTTTAGAAGGTAGTATTCTGAAATTAGGTTCTGGTTCTTACAAGGTACTGCAGGATTGGCAAGGTATGATATGCATAATATGCAAATACATCATATGTAAACTAACATCATTTTATCAGGAAAATAAAGGGTATTGGATAAACAGCTCTGAGTTGGGACCAAGTGACAGTCCTGATTTGACTGTCTATCAACATGCTTTTTGATTGTGAAATCCTTTGAGGCTATTCTTAGCTTCATCGTCCATATCCTTAAAATGGACTCTATCTTGCTCTACCTTTATATCTCATGAGGTTATTATATCAAGTGAGGCAATACACATAAAAGCATACATCTGTTTACCATATTTAATATTAGTATTGTTATAAAAGAATTGCTCAAAATATAGTTTGAGGTTAAAAATAAAATATATATAGAATACCTCTGGACCGATATAGAAAAGTCTGTTAACTGTGGGGAGAAGAAATGGGGAACTGGGATGGGCATGTGATTTTCTTGTCACACTCTACAACTTGTATTGTTTGGATTTTGTACTATATGCATATATTAGCCATATAATTAATTAAGTAAACATAATACATTTTATTAGACAAATAAGCATTGAGCATTGCTTTCCTGAAAACCATCATTCATAACCTTATTTGACAAAGAGTAACTGAGTTCATACTATATGTCAGGCACTTGGCTTTAAGTTGTATATACAAAAAAAGAAGGGTCCTTAGTCAAGAGGGTAAATTGGTAGCAACCATCGACATGTTTGATTCTCTGGAGGAGGAAGTTGGTCCGGAATTGGAATGCATGCTTTAGGGGAGCCTACATTAACAGTATAGGAGGAGGATGCACTATGACAACTGACACTTCAGACCTGTGTTACCAGGAAAAAGATGTTGCATTTCACGGTCTGGAGAGGATCCAATAATTAACAAGACCTCCTTAGGAAATAGCTTATCAGAGCAGGTATGCTCTGTTAATGGAGCTTCTGGACATAGCTGGGTTAAGCCTGAATAGATGGGCTCTAGGGTGGAATGCTGGGTGCGGTAGAGGATTATTTGAAGACTAAAGCAACGGAAGAATAATTTCATGTACCCCTTTTGATATAGAAAGAGTTACCAAAGTAAAGACCACAGGCCTAGCTCCACCACCGACTTTATTACCTTGAGGAAGTAATACTTTATTCTGGCTTTGATATCTGCATCTACAAAGTGGGCATAATAACAACTGTGCCTCAAGAGACTGTTGTTCAGCTAAGAAAAGTGCCCCTCAAAGTGCCCCTGGGTAAGAATTCTGAGGGCTCAGTGTCCGATCTGGGTATTTTAAATGGGAAAGAAGGACTTTCTTGGGTGAAAAATGGCAACGAATGCAAGGTTTTCCTTTAATTATTTATTTTCCCGCAAGGGTAGAAGGTAACTTTAACAAAAAGGGAGACCTCTGAGAAAAAAAGCAGACCTCTGTCACAGGTTAGTTAAGACACAGGAATGTGCTCCCAGGGATTAGATCTTTGGAAAATTCAAGACGGAGGATATTTTCTTTTCCTTTTTACTATTCTCTAACTAAATTCAATACAGCACAATTATTGAGTATCTGCTATGAATAAGGCACTCTTTTAGGGACTCTATGATAGCTCTTTTCACTTTCACTCAGAGTTATTGTAAAATTTATCTTCCTGCTCAGACAGGATTTGGGCAAAGAGAACAAAACTCAAAATCCCTTTAACTTATTATAAACCTGATACATAATTATAGGTAAGTCCTAATTTTTCAGTCTTATTTTCCAAAGTATTAACTGGGTATAGAATCTGTAGTATCTATCATCATCTTCCCAAGATCATTTTGAGGATAACTTGTTATATAGCAGATGTCTTTTCTAAATTGTGTGCAAAACAAATGTAATTTTAAATCTATGTAAGGAGTTTACTCTTAAAAATATCTCTAGAGGGGAGTCTTGTGAAATGAGGAACCTTTGAAACTCATGAAAACAATCACTCCCTAACTCAATTGTTTTGTAAATGTCTGTTTTTGTTTGTTGAGAAGTTTCTTTTGTTGAATTACTAATGCCTATTTGTGGCTACTTGGCCAGTTGAAAAAAACTAAAAGACTAGCACTGTGTGTGTGTGTGTGTGTGTGTGTGTGTGTGTGTGTGTGTGGTCTCTCTCTCTCTCTCTCTCTCTCTCTCTCTCTCTCTTTATGTATATATGGTATGTATATATATATATCAATAGATACAGTATGTATTTGTGTGCATACGTGCATAATTTGTTTACATGCACAGATATGGAGAATTAGAATTAGCCTCATCCTGAGGGAAAAAATAAGTAAAGCATATAATTACAGGAGAGAGAGACAGACAGAAACAGAAACAATAGAAAATTCATTCAAAGTTGCCAGCAAAATCATAATGGCTACCATTTATTGAACCCCAACTATGTGATAAGCATTAAGCAGCTTTACATATGTCAGTTATAATCCCATGACTGTCCTGTGGGATACAGAGTAGTATCCTTTCTTCATTAATTAGAAAAGAAGAAGCCCAGAGTGCTTAAGTCATAAGGTACAAGGAGATGGAGTTCAAGCTTAAGGTTCCCAGCTCTGTCTGAGAGTTGCACACTCTCCCCACTATGTTTCCCTGCTGATTGATTTGTACAGGACATGGTGGACAACTCAGCAATGCTTCCTTTTCTTTGAGAACTGTGCCATCAGGCAGGTTGTAAATTCTGGACCCAAGGTGACAGGATTTCCACCTTTGGGAATTACTGTGCTTCTGTGTGATTATTATTGGATAATAATACACATAGTGATAGAAATTTGGATCTTGAAGACCCTCAAAATGACTTAATCCAGTCCTCTCATTTTTGAATGATTTTTTCCTGATTATAGTTCACATATGTAAAAAATGTAAGAAATGAGCTTCATAAAGAAAATGAAAAAATTATACTACACGGAAACAATAACAACATTTTGAAATATTTCCTTCCTGTCTTTTATCCTTGCTCAGTTCTTGTGGATAAAATACAATTTTGAAATGAGTTTTTCCTTTCACTCATCATTAGAGCATTTTCCCAAATTCTCCAAAATTGCTTTATAAACACTACTTTTAATAGTTACAACATACACCACTGGGGAAAAAAAGCTCCAGTTTACCTACTGATGCTCCTGTTGTCATATATTTAAGATGTTTCTAATTGCTACAACAAATAGTACTGCAGGTTTTCAAAGAGTCTAAATCTTGTGACACATATTGAAAAATTGCTTTTCAAAAAGCTACCCCTATGATTTATAGATAAGGAAATGGAGGGGTGTGCATTGCCATGGTTACCCAGCAAATAAGTGTTTCCTGCAGGTCTTAAACCCAGTCCTCTCTTCATGTTTTTTCTATGGCCACAGCTACTTACACTGACTGCGACAAATGTGGTTGGTGAGGATGTCAACCACAGCCTTAAATAATAATCTTGGAGAAGACACAAATGCAGCATAGGTAATGGGACAATCTCAGTGTTCATACTCAGGTAGCCCTCATCCCTCATTTACCAGTTCTGTGGACTTGAATAAATTACATAAACTTTCTGAGCCTCCATTTCCTCACCTCTCAAAGTGGGGAATAAAACATAGTTCATAGGGTTATTATAAGGAATAAAGAATGTCAGATATAGAAAAATCTAGGCACAGTGGGCTCTCAATAAATGGAACTTACTTTTTTTTTTTTTAAGGATATGACATTTACTATCTTCTTATTCATTTAGGCCATCAAAGTCAATTTCCTCTTGGGTATTTTTTTCTCATTACTATACATTCTGGCAGGTATCTGTGGTTTGAACAAGCAAACTCCCTTCCAGAAGGTGTGATTAATTCTGTCTTCTTTGAATTCTAACCCCATGAAAACAGATCTTCTTTGTAATAAAGTTGGCTGTGTTATAATAAAAGTACTTCCACAAAAACTTTCATGAAATCATGGGAAGTGACAATGGAGTGTGTCACTGTGCTCAATGTTTCCTCTGCATTCATTGCTACCCACAACCATTCCTTGGAGTGCAGTTCAAGTAGAAAGTACAATGGGGAAGCTATAGGCAAAATTGAGAAATTATAAAGTTTACCTTCTCTAAACCTCTATTCCCAGCCTCCCTCATTTTCCTCCTTGATTGCACAGATTTTCTCCTTTCAAACACGTGTTGCTCTCTTAATTGCTAACCTTGAACACATACAGTATTCCATTTCTGCCTATCCTGCTGATACTTGTATGTGCTATTATTGCCTTGAGAAAGTGAAACTCACAGAGCAGTAATATTGTGTTCAGTTTTCACTCTTGGTGGAAGTTGAGTGTTCATGGTTGATTGATTGGGTTTAACGATGATTTAGAATACTCTAATTTTGGGGAAACATCTATATTGAAGCTTTCCTCTTCAAAGGGAGACCTAGTTACCACCCTCCCCACAACTATCCCTTAAGAGTAGCCTGCCTTCTTGGAGCTCTAGAGTCTAACTGTTATCTTCTTCTTTTTTTTTTTTGCCTTTCCTGGACTTCTGAAAATTCTGAAGCCAAACTACCCTCTGATATTGTAAAAGATCATAAGAAAATTTTCTGTGTTGGATCACTCTTCCTGGAGTCACATTCTTCACCCAATACGGGATTAAACTCCTCTGGAAGGAATCAACTTCATGATGATATACATCAATCCTGAATAAATCAGAAAATGCTTCCTATTCATGTTTTAGCACCTTTCACTTACAGATTTAACCTTCCCACTCATGTTTTCCTTTGAGTCTCAGGGTTGAGGGTACAGTTTTATATTTCTCTTTCTTATGGTTAAGATGATAACTCCCAGACTTCATTTTTTAAAGGCAATGATAACAGAGCATACTTTATGTTTCTCTGCACTAATTTTATATACCTAAGTCAATTTTGCCTAAGGAAGTATATTTAACGTATTTTGTCTCTTTGATATCCTACTAAATGTGAATAAGAATAGCTGCAGGCCACCTTCCAAAGCAGACATTTTGGAGGTTTTGAGGATGACTTTAATGCTTCTTCCCCTCTTTCCTTCCACCACACACACACACACACACACACACACACACACACGCATGCACACTCTTCACACTAAAGAATTTTTAGAAAATTCTGTGTCAAAACTATTGATTCAGATATTCAGACTGCAGCAACTGTTCTGAAGGAATCGAAAGCCCATTATCTCAGTGTTCTCTCCAGAAATTATTTGGAGTTATTGAATTTTTTGATAAATTGAAGGCAAGTTAATAACTTTTTTCAGTTTTCTAAAACTAATTTAATTTCTTATCTTAGAAAACAAGTTCATGACTATCGTTTAATAGCTATTTAGTAATTACGAATAATAGAAAAGTTTAGAATCACACTGTAAAGGCCATCATATAGGGCTTCTGTACAAGTTTACAATGATTTTTTTGTACAAATTTACCTGACACCTTGGAATATGCCAGGGATTTGAATAAATATATTTTTATTATGATATGCATATTCTTTAAAATGGAGTTGAGGAATTTCTAGCTACTCTAAATAATTAAATTATAGTTAAGAAGACATTTACTGTAAAAGTAAACTGATGTGCTTTTAAGGATTAGTTTCATTAGGCACTTTAACAATAATTGACAAATGTATGTGATGAATTGAAAGTTTACAACATCTCTTTGCATATATTATTTTATCTAGTTCTTAATGGATGAGTACTATAGGGTACCACCTTAGGTTTACAGATAAGAAAGTGGAAGCATTGAGAGCTTTAAGTACTTAGTCCTAATACCACACAGCTAGTAAGTAAAGGAAGTGGAATCTAATCACAGATCATATATTCCAAGAAAGTGACATTTCTACTTCGTGCTTCAAGTGATTCCTATGCTGGTGCACAGGTTTCCTATTTACTGCTCTTAAATTGAAGTGTAAGTGAGTAATTTATACTTAATTTATAAGGGAGTTTTGAATTAGTTTTATCCTGGGCAAGAAATGAATTTCTGAAAGAAGTTAATTTTCTTGTTTTATTATGAGATTCAATGGCTTTTAGGACTTCAGTTATTAAACTGCCTTATTTTTCAGAACTTTTCATTCACCTAATTAAATATATATTTGCTAGAACATATGTGGCTGATGCTGAGTAAAACAGAGATCCAAGGGAGTTAAGCAATTTACAAAACAACAACTAACTATAAGAGATGGAAATGAAACCATATACATATATACACACATATAGGTATGTATATGTGCATGTATATATATATATATATATATATATATATATATATATATATATATATATATATAAAACATGTATTCACTCAAGAGGCAGTTATAAAGGGCTAAGTTAGGGCATTTGGGGCAAGAAGCACACCTAGTTCAAATTGGCACGAGTTACTAGTCAATGACTTTTGACAGACCATGCAACCTATCAGAGCCTCAGTCTCCAGTCCATGAAATGAGACAATAAAATCCCTAAAACATAAGGATAATGTGACAATTAAATAAGATAATGTAAGCTGATGTGCTCTATTACTGTTAAACTCCTCATAATTATTTTGAGGGAAAAGAGAAACTTGACCATATGCTTTTAGAAGAAAGTTTCAATAAGCTTCTTTTAAAAATTGTGTTACATAAAATATATTCAGTTTCAATTATTCAGCATGTAAGTTGAATGGAGTAAAATTCAAAGTGTCCCATGTTGTATGTATATTTAACAATTATTTCAGAATTAAAATATACTGCTAGTTCTACAGGTTGGGAAAGATTTGCAGCTGGGGGGATTCATTGTGTTTGGATAGCTGCTGTTTCTTTAAATTGGGTGAAAGAGTTGTACAATTGCTGAGTCAGATGGTCTGGCAGCCTGAGAGATTCAGAGCAAGAAAATGGTGGCACTCAAAAAAAGAAAGTAAAACGTAAGCTTTTCCCCCTAATACATCGGCAAAGTAATGGGTGTAACATTAGAAAAATGTAGTTTAAAAGCAGAAAAATTATGATTATAAGTTGGAAGGCATAATATTTTAGTTTTACTTATAATGGCAAATTATTCTTTAGCTTACATTATTCTACATATTTCCCCCTCATCACTGTGCTTTTATAGACACAAAGACTGCTCATTTTATCTATAAGTGCTTTATTCTGTTATGGCTACGTTCTACTGCAATTTTGCCTTGATCATAAATAAATATAATTTAAATCTGTGGAATAATTTTATGTTTTCTTTTTCTTCTCTTACATAATTTTACGTTGTTATGTTTACTGCCTGGTTTCTGGTTTGGAAGATAAAGTAAAATAAAAGAAATCCCTTATTACTTATTACTTTATCTATCTATCTATCGAGGACCATCCATCCTATGTAAACAACAGTAAGTCTATGTAGTGTTTCAAAAAGGTGATGTCTTTTGTGGAAATTTTCTGGCTGGTGCTACAAGCTTTAATGCACAAGTGTATCCTGTTACATTCTTCACCCCAAAATGTGTTCTGATTGTAGAGATCTGGCATCTAAGAGATAATCTTTTCCAATTCAGATGAAGGATCACGTAATAATAATAAAGGGTACCCTTCATTTGGTAAAATAGCTCCTCCAATGATTTATTCAGATTCTCAGTGTCCTTCCTGGCACCCAAAGTGTGATTCTAAAATTTAAAATCTTACCTAAAAGGCTGAACCTCGATTCAAAAATAAATTAGCAAAAATAAGGTTTAAAAAAGCAATGTTGGCCATATTTGTCCCAAGGAGCCACCTCCTAACAGAATCCCCCTTAAATGCTTTAAAATGCAGATTCTTGGGACCCACAGCAAATCTGCTGAATCACATATTCTGAGGGTGAGCTCCAGAAATATGTATTTTAAACAGCAGCCCAGGTAAGGATGCTGCTGATAACCTTTGCCTTACTTCTTTGACATACATTATTCTCATGCTTAAATTAAGAAAGTAAGGGCACATGTATTAACACCACTCTGACTGCACAATTTTATTAGTTGCAGTTTGTTTAAGAGATTACATGTCTTTGTTTATATAGTTCTGAACCTCTATAATCTACAAAACTTTTTTTCCCTGAGAAAAAACTCCTACTGGCTTCGCAACCATTTAAATAAATTCTGAGATTTTCCTTTTGAAGGTAAAGGGGAAAATTGAGAGCTAGTTGAAGAAGAATTAAAAAGTCATTTGTGATAAAAAATAAAAATCAACTTATTCTTTTCAAAGGACCTCTGAGGCGCTGTAATTTTAAATCTTGTAGTTGACATTTTAATTTTTTCTCCTTTATTACTTCCTTCTGATTACATAGTTCTACCCAACTGCAACAATCATTCCAGAGTTTATGAAATAGAAAACTGCACTGACAGGCAGAGATTTTCTTCAATCCTTCTTTCTTTAAAAAACAAATGTTATTGACATTTAGTAAATTCAACAATTGTCAATACACATGGGATTGCTGAACACACAGTGAAATACCATGAATTAGGATATGGTGACTCTGCGGAGACCCCAGATTGGTGGGCATTTTCTAAGATGGAGCAGTCTTTAAAAGGACCTTCCCTCTCCTATGAACAAAGCCTTTATTTATTCCTAAGGTTTTCTCCATCGGTTGGCTTACTGACATAGAAGTTGACCTTATTTTAATACTGACTGATGTCTTTTCATTCTAATAAATGATTTTATTTGAATGTCTTGACCAAAGGAGAAAGTTTTCAAACATGAGGAAAGCTTCAGTATAAGAAGAAAACTATTGAGAGACATCATCACTAGAAAAATATGACGGGCCATTCTTTATACCACCTTGCACCTCAGACAGAGAAACAAAGAAAACGAGGCCTTTCAATACTCTGGTCACCACCTAGCCTGGAAGGTAATGGAATAGCCGCCTAGTCTTGGAAGTGCACCTCACCATCTCTCGTTCCGTTCCGTGCCTCGGAGTGAA
This sequence comes from Lipotes vexillifer, assembly GCF_000442215.2. Lineage (NCBI taxonomy): Eukaryota > Metazoa > Chordata > Mammalia > Artiodactyla > Lipotidae > Lipotes > Lipotes vexillifer. The sequence continues at coordinate 1,201,293 of NW_006782029.1, read as the reverse complement.
CCTGTCACATCCCGCTCCCTCCCTTCCAGAAAAAAAGGCCTAGTCAGTTTCACGCTGGGGGAGGTGACCCAGAGATGTCCCCTGTCATACCTTGCACCCCTCTGGAAGCCACGAAGCCCACTCAGACTCCGCCTGTCCCCACCCCTTCCTCACCCAGGGCAGCCCCCATCCTGCTCTGCGTTTAACCCCTGCTCTGCTCTGTTATTCTAATGAAATATTACTTGCGGAAATAGTTGGGGTGAAGGGCGAGGCCCAGAGGAGGCTAAAAATAGAAGGGCTGGGTGCGTTCGCGGAGTTCGGTGATAAGTGGGCCTGTGTCCTACCCCAGCGGCCAATAAAATCTCCGGCATCCGAAGCATCTCTAAGAATTGAGAGGGTGAGGGATGAGTCAAGGAGGGTGGTTGGAGTTGAGAGGTGAAGGAGGCGAGGTCCGAGCAACTTTGAGTCTCACTTCCTACTCTGGGGTCCTGGGGACACCCGCTGCGACCCCAGCCCAGCTCTGGAAAGTGGAGAGCCCCACCCTGAAGTCGTCCAGGGAGGACTTGGGAGAAGGGGATCCCGAGGAGGGGCAAGTGCTGGGACCAGAGAGGCCTAACACCCAGGCGCCTTGGAAACAGGTATAGCCACGCATTTATCATTTATTTAAAAATGAACTACGTTGTGAATAAGCACAGCGTGCCCTACAGTCTGAAGTCAGAACCCTCTCAGTCTTTCTCCAGACCTTAAAGCCACCTTCTTATATAGGATACGCGTACAACTTATTTTCCTCACCCTTTCTCATTCCTTCCCCAACTAACACTAAGTAAGCTCTTAGTTCATCTGTACTGTATGAAAATAACTTTTTTTTTTTAAACTGGTGATGGTCATAGCACTTTGGAAGACACGAAAGTGTAACGAAGAAATAAAGATCACCAACCATCCTGAGGAAGCCACTATAGATATTCTGATACATTGCTGTGTGTGTGTGTGTTTGTGTGTGTGTGTGTGTGTGTGTATGTATGTGTATGTGTAGAGAAAGAACGAGAGAAACAGAGACGGAGAGGAAAAGCAAGAATAAGAATTGTTTATTGCTTTAAATCTTGCTTTTTCTTAAAAAAAAAGGAAATCACCTAACTTTATAATGTAATCATTTTACATTCTACTAAATATTCTTCAAAAACATGATGATTGTCTGTTATATTCCAGCTGAAATATTTCAGACCATAATTCCAGAGTATAGGTATAATTGAACATAATTTAACAATGTGATTGCTAGAATTTTAGGCAATTTTCAATTTCCTGCTACTATTTATCTGTTTGTATTGCTCTTTGTCAGAATCTTTCTTTCCTTAAAATAATGCCTACATATAGAAAAACTGAATAAAAGTATATGGCTATTTTACAAGTTCTTGATACATAATGTAAAAATGTTCTTGCCAGTGAGGTGTTTAGGAAAGTGCATTAATCTTCAGTCAATAAACAGACACAATATTAGTCATCAGGTATGTGAAAATCAGAATTTTAAAAACTGTAGTTTTTTTTAAAGCTATTCAATATTATAATTTTATGTTTAGAAAATGAAACTATACCCATTGTTTACATTATTTAAACTGTAGAAATAAAGCACCATAAAAACTCTTTATGAGGTTGGATTTTGTAGCAGAGAGAAGGATTCTCTGGCCTAGGGTGCTTTAGGATGGACTGGGGCAAGTGAGATTGTCGTGCTTCTCAAAAAGTACTAAAGGTTTTAAAAAGAGCAAAAACACTGGGCCAAATGTCCAGCCTTCCTTTAAGAAGGTATTTTTGAGATGATGTAGATCACTTTACTATCAGGTGTCATTCACATGTTGGGAAAATGGTTTAGCTTAACCCTACCGTGTTAGTTACTTGTGATGAACTAACATGTAATTAGCAGACCTGTAAAATACTGTTGGACATAGACAGCAATAGGCTGTGTTGTTGTTACCTTAGGATGAGAATGGACTTTTTAAAATTCAAGAGTCCCCAAAGAAGTAAGTGAATATTAAGTCTTGATGTCTGAAAGAATTATTGTTCATTTAGAACATAATACAAGCTAGGGATCATGTACACATTGGGAATAATGGTTTATGCTAACCGTATAGTGCTTACCTTGAGAGGACACTATGATGTTAAAGGAGGGGAAAAACCCTAAGAGTTCCCACATAACAGTAAACAAATAAATATTTAATTTCAGAAAAATATGACTAGTTTGTAAACACACCAAGGTAGAAGTAACGAGTCAATTAGTGTAATTCATCAGGCACGTGTGGATAAGAAACTAGTAATGTGGAATTTTATTATATACAGTTTCCAGTTATATAAAAAAGTCATAATGAACATGTTTGCAAAACTCTAAAAATATGTTAAAATAATAACACCTTACAGGTCTGCATTAGTATTAAGTAATTCATACAAGTTAGTTTTCAGCACTATTGCTCTCAAGGAATTGTATGAGTCCCAACATAATTACCACCCATACATATTCTTAAATCAGTATAACCATAGACATAATATATATTAATGTGAAATATATAATTACCTGTCACTTATAATTAATACTTCCAGATGTTTGTATATGTGTAAAATTTCATATATGAAGTTGGAGAATTGCACATATTTTCAAAACATATTCTATTCTATCTACATGATGTGTTCTGTCTTCAGATATTTGCTGAAAACTGGGCTTTTCATATAGTCAATGCATTTAAAAATAACTTTCATTCTTGAAAATTGATTTATACCTAAATAACAAGAAATAAATGGCTTTTTTCAATGAATCTATCATTTTTATATTTTTAACACTTATACAATAAATATATTATAAAATGAATATTTCTCTAACTTAAAATAATCACAATATTATATTATGTATTCCTAAAATAGAAAACACATAATTATAGTATTTACATAGATTAAATTTTTCTACTTTGTTACTACAGAGTTTTGGATGCAACTTAATAATTTAAATAAAATAACTTTATATAGAGAATAATATTAAAAAACTAAGATATTCAAAAACACATCATAGTGGCTAAATGCTTGCTGGTACGGATAAAGCACCGTTTTAAAAAATAGGATCCTGTTAATGTTTTAAAATGAACTGAAATCAAGACCAGCAACATGCCTTGAAATTCTTTACAAGCTCCTTCTACTAATTCCAAAAAACCCCCTGAATTTTAATAATAATATGAAAAAGAAAATGTGTATTTTTCCTATAAATTGTTTGTAGATTTTTGCCAATAGAAATTGAGGCACCTGATTAAACACTGATAGTGTTAACAGTTTTACATTTACATGTCAAAAAGTCTATTAACGTTACAATAAAAAATAATTCCCCCTCTGCTGACCTTTGCTTTTTCAAAACACATATTCATGGGGATATAATGCCACAAGGAAGGTCACAAAAATGAAGCCTCATTAAATTGTTTTTGGATTCATTACCCAAGTTCTAATTAGGACTCTCTATATTGTAGCTATATATATATTTCAACTATCCTCGTCATAGGAAATTACATCGACTATGTAAAGATTTATCTTATGTGAGGGCAAAACTACCTAGAATTCTGTCTTTCAAGAAGTAGGCCTCATTTGGGGCCTGTTAATTGGGGCCTGAGATGACTAAAATATGATCGGTGCGATCCTTAGACTCCCCACAGTAGTTCTGCCTTCTGCTAAACATACGGGCATTGTCCCAAGTACTTAGATATACCAGGCCGCTAAAGAAGAAAGCTCCATCTCACTACGAAAGTCTGACTCTCCACTGACTGCAAAAGCAAGTGATTGCTCCTCTTAGCAGTTACTGATCCTTCGATCAGGATCAATGTTACTATTTCGGGAAGTCAAACTCTGTGAGAGCCCGCACCCTCAAACGTCCTCCACTACTGGAAGGAGGGAGGGTTGACCAGGCAGGAAGACTGGGGAGGAAAAAGGCGGCCTCCAGAAAACTAAGACCGTTAGTGATACTTTCCTCCAGGGCGCAATAAAGTGCCTTAGAAATACACCTTGTGTGTGTGTGTGTGTGTGTGTGTGTGTGTGTGTGTGTGTGTGTGTGTGTGTGTGTTTACTGATTCCCACTCAGGAAATTCAGGAGTGACTGACTTCTAAAGTGGGTTTAGAATCTCCCGGTTTCCCCCAGAGTTTCAAGGAATTAAGGAGGTGTGTGAAGGCGGCTCCGGGCCCCACATACTGGGAGAACAGCACCTCTAAGTTAACTGTTACCCGTATGGAGAGAAAGTGGAAGGAGCCTCCACCCACCCCGAAACAACCTCCTCCAACCTCGTCTGGAGATGATTTATCTGTGTATTAGCTTACATCAAACAAAATCACCCAAGGGCCGACTGAGCCCGGGATTTTCGAGGCCTTTCCTACCTGGTCTAGGGTGCGGTTGCTGCGCTCTGCGCTGGCTCCTCACTAGCATCAGCACGAGGTCCGCAGCGGCCCGCACGACCGGCGCTGCCCACTCACGCGCTGGCCGCGCGATCTGCACGACGAAAGCCCTGACTCGCGGCGGGCCGTACGCGCGCCGAATCCGCACTGTGATCAAGAGTCGGCGCACCATGTTCTTGCCGCCGCCGAGCTCGGCGGCCGCTGCGCCGCCTTTTGACTTCAGAGGTAGGCAGCTCGGCGCCCGCCCCCCGATAGCAAACTGAGACCCACGCGCCGCCCCCAGCCCATCCCCGCCCCGCACGCGCGCACCCGCCTTCCCTGCGCGCGCCCGCTCGCCCCCCACCTCCTCAGAGCCCAGAACCGTTCTGCGCCCAGCGCGCGCGGGAAAGGCGGGCTGAGGCGCCTGGAGGCGCGCGCGCGGGCAGCTAGCGTCCTAGGTTCCTCTCCCTCCCGCCCACCTCCTCTTTCCCGCCCTGTCCGCG
>NW_006782029.1:1159468-1196415 GCF_000442215.2 Lipotes vexillifer | reverse complement strand
CCCCGCCCGCGCCGCCACCTTCCCACCCTCCGCGCGGGCGCCCCACGCGGTGACAGCTCAAGGTCCTGACGCCACAACGCATCTCCAGGCAGCCCGCCCCCTCGCAACATCCGTCACCTGACCCTGCCATATCAGGAACCGCCGCGGTCCAGCTCGCGTCCCTGCTTCCCTGTCCCCCTTCCTTTATTCCTCGCTCCCCACGCTGGGGGTTCTTCCTTTCTCCAAACCGGATTATTTAAAAGAGAAAAAGAAAGAAAAAAAAAAAAGCAAATTTATCTCATGGGTCTATCCGCCATTCAGGAGGCTGGATGTCAGTTTTTAAAGAAATGGCGCTATGCTCCACTTCTCGATTTGGGAAACGAGCGAAATTAAAGGAAACTGCTGCGACATCTGGACACTGCGTGGCGCTGGCGCCGCTGGAGCGGCGGGCCCCGCGCCGGACCAGGTAGGCGGAGCCGAACCCCAACCCCTGCTGGATCGGCGCGCCCCTTCCCCTGCCTGCTCCCGCGTTGCGGAGGGCTCTGGGCTAGGCCGGCAGTCCATTCACCAGGCAATTTTTATTTTCGGTTTTAACATCCCGCTCAGAGAAGCATCTGAACGCTTCTTCCTCTTTCCTCCTGCCGCGGTGCTCCCCTCCCCCACGGCTGCTCCCCGCTCTCCCGTTGTCCCCGCGTCCACTGGTCGTTCCTCCCGCAGCCTCCTCCTCCTCCTTCCGCCCGGCGCTCCGACACCCTTCCCTCTTGCTGCCTGACTCTTCAGCGTGGTCCCTCTCCTCTCTCCTCCCCTCCTCCATCTTCCCCCTCTTTTCTTCCACATCACTGACCCTTTCTTTCTGGATACCCCCCGCCCCCCCGCGCTGCTGGGGTCCACTCGGCACAGGAAAAGCGGGGGAAGGAAAGGGAAGAGCCGCATAAAGGAGGGGTGAGTCGAGGACACCGAGGCGGCCTGAGGACACGCGGGAGCCGGGTTCCAGAGCGCAGACTGACGGGTTCCGGCTGTCGGGCTGGATGGAGCTTTGGCGCTGGTTCGCCGGCTCCCCCGAAGGCGAGTGGTCGAGCCCAGGACGCCTCTTTCAGGCGGGCGGTGCTGACCCGATGCCCCAACTTCCCGGGCCTGAAGTCAGTCTCGATGGGCCGAGAGCCTCGCGGGCTGGAGGCGCGGCCTGGCCGGCCCGGCGTGTAAGAGAGGATGTGGGACTAGGCCCAGTCTTAGGAGCCTGAAAGGTGGCCCGCCTCGAAGTGACTTCTTTTACTTGTGGCCGAGCCAACTGGCCGAGCTGCAGGAGTGGATCCGTAGCGAGACAGACGCCAAGGCTCTCACTATCTGGAGGAGGCAAGTGAGGCTTGGATGGTGCAAGCCACCGTACAGTAACTGAGAGACCGAGTCCAGCGGCACGCAGGCTGCTTCCACTCCCCGTCCCTCACCTCCGCACAGGACGTAGCCTCCTGACCCGCCGGCTGAAGTGAGACTTAGGGACCAGGCTTAAATAGCCACTCTAAATAACTTTTACAAATGCACCTCTCCCCTCTCCTGTAGGACTCCCTCAGAATTTACGGAACACCCAGGCTCCATGCTGAGGCTGCTTGGCGCTCCACTGTGACAGAATGAATGCGCTTTCTGGCTCTTCACAAGGCTAGCTCCTACTCCTTCAGGGCGCTTCTCAGGTATATCCGCCTCCCCGCCCCCCTCAGAGACTCTTCCTCCAGGCACCGTATTTTTTTTCCCCCTAAAGCACTTATCATACAGAAGTTATCATAAGTAATTGTTTGTTTGTCTGTCAGTGGTTAGTATATAAACTCCGTGGAAGGCCGGTCTTGCTCTGTCTTGCACCACACCTATGATTCCCCTCCTCCACCACCACCCCCAAAATAAACCTCATAGAAGAGAGATGGACTAGTAAAAACATACAATTATAGTGAGGCGATTTTATTTTATGGCAAACAGAAGAGGGGTACTTTAGGAGGTGGGGGATCAGAGAAAGCATCCTAGAGGGGAAATGCTGCCCAGTTTCAGCACAGTATCATTTAAGGACTCTGGAGAAGTGGAAGAGAGAAGGGTTTCCTGGACCCAGGCAGAGTTACTAGCTGAGGCAGGAAACCATGGTGCGGAGGGTGAGAAAACCTGTATTACACATTTCTTGAAATTATTAGTCAGGGTTCTCTAGAGACAAAACCATTTGTGTGTGTGTGTGTGTGTGTGTGTGTGTGTGTGTGCGTGCACGCGTGCTTGTATGATTTATTTTAAGGAATTGGCTTACCCAATTGTGGGGCTGGCAAGTCTGAAGTCTGCAAGACAAGTAGGCAGGCTGGAGACCCATGGAGGAATTGATGTTGCAGTTTTGAGTCAGAAGGCAGCCTGGAGACAGAATTCTTTCTTCCTTGGGCAACCTCTTTTCACTTAAGGCCTTCAACTAATTGGATGAGGCCCACACAGATTATGGAGGATAATCTGCTTTATTTAAAGTCTATGGATTTAAATGTTAATTATATCTAAAAAATACCTTTACAGCAATATCTTGACTGGTGTTTGACCAAACAATTGGGTACCACAGCCTAGCCAAGTTGACACATAAAATTAAACCTCACATTATCCTATTATGCCTGAAAGGTCTGCTGAGCCTCAGTTTCCCAACCAAGTTTACATTCTGGGATCTGTCTGTATTGATTGGGCCTGTATAGCCTAACCTATAACCATTTCCTCTCCGCCCAAACTTGTTCTGGGGATAAGGGTAGTTACCCACTTCAGAGGAATGCCATTTGAGTAAGAGCACTGAGTAAGATTACGATACAGATACAGTAAGCTCTGTGTTCAATGAATATAAAATTTAAAACTTAAACTTAAATTCCATCTTGGTTTTCCCCTGCTACCCAACACCTGTGTTTTGTTAGTTGTGGTATGCAGGGGAATTCTATCTAATTTTAATATTAGACTAAGCAAAATACAATTATGAAGATGAATCTTTAGCAACACAACTAATTTGTGGCATTCCAAACACGTTTGGAATTCCAGATGACTTTGGCTTTGTGTTCTTCAAGAACAGTATGATCAAGAGCTGATCAGTGTTATTTGTGCACACTTTCGCTTGTATTACTTATCCTCACAGCGGCTCTTTGAATTTGGGATTACTACCCTACTTTACAGGTGAGAAGACTGAGGCCTAGAGGCACTCAAATCTTAGATACTTTATAGCCAGCAAGTGCCAGGGCTGGAATCATTAAGAAGGTCTTTGGACTAAAAGCCTTGTGCCCTTTCTGTTGTGCTAAACAGAGTCAATAGGAAGTGAACTATTGATGGGTCATTTTTGCAGAAAGAGGATCATTGAATGTCGGAGCTTTTCTTTGCTCTCTTCCTTTGGCCTAAAAACTGACTTGGCAGATCTGAGTTTTTGAATGGAGGAAAATTATTTTCTATTTTTAAAAATGATTTTCTATTTTGGATCAGCAAATTTATCCCACAGGCAGAGATAGGAGAGGGCATTTTACTAATACCTTGTCCGTGCCATGCCACCCAACTACCCTCTAGCTGTGATGTCCTAGGACACTAGCTTTTTCCCTCAGGTATCTCTTGATTATCAAAATTCTGTGAGAAACTTCCCTAATATTGCACATGCTCAAACTAAAAACCCCAAAGGTATAAGACACAAAACACTAGAAGATTTAAAAACTATTATTTGAACACATATAAAATATTAACTTCTAGAATATATAAATACATAAATGAGTAAAAAAATAACCCAGTAGAAAAGTTAGCAAATAATATAATGGGCAGTTTAGAGTAGAGGACATTCAAATAGTCAAATGGTCAAAAAATTATGAAAATATATTCAATTTTACTGGTTAGTAAAGAAATGTAACGAAAACACTGACATATACTTACAGGTGTGGCGAAAATAAAAAGAGTGATAACATTGGCAAAGTTGTCAGAAAACAACCTTCTTACATACTATTGTAACTTAGTACATTCATTTTGGAAGGCAAGGTTACAGTATTTATTAAAAGTGTATGTGCATATACATACCCTTTGACTCAGCAATTCCACTGAGTTTATGTATGCAAATATACACATACATAAATAGATGTATGGAAATATGTATACTGTTTATGTAGTGTGTATATACATATGGAAAGAAATACATATTACATATGCATGTATATATGTATTACCCTTTGACTCAGCAGTTCCACTCCTATAACTCATCTAAGTATGAAAAGTATATATGCACATATACGTGTATATATATTATTGAAGATATATACATACACACATATATATACACACATAAGTATGGAAAGATTTTACACACACATATGTGCAGACATACACGGTATGTGTGTGTTTGTGTGAGAGAAAAAGAGAGAGATGTACCTTTAGCCTCAGCAATATCACTTCTATAAATTGATAAAGATTGCTCATACAAGGACGAAAAAAAGGTTCTTTATAGCAGCATATGTAGTAGCAAAAAAAAGGAAATAATTTATATGTTTGTTAATAAGAGACTGGTTTTAAAAAATTTGGGTTTATCCATAAAATACAAAACTATGCAGCTATACAAAAAATAAAGTGCATCTTTATTTTCTAATGCAAGTTGTCAAAGATCTACTATCAAAAAAAACAAGTTGCAGAATGGTTTCCTAAATGTGTGTGTTGGGGCAGCGCTGTTTACAATTATGTGTACCTGTATTTCTGGGAAGTTGATTAAAAGTTTTCAAAAATAGTGGTTACTCCTAGATAATGAGAATGGTGGATAGGGAGGTTTCAGGAGATATTAATTCTGTTTACTTTCTGTACTGTTTGAAAGTTTACCATGAACAAGAATTTTAGAGTAACAACTATGGAAATTTTTGGTTCCAAAACTAGAGATTCTAATTTTGTAGTCCTGAAGTTGGTCAGTGAATTCAAAATTTAGAACATGAATGATTGAGAGCCAGGGTTGAGAACAACTTCCCTATATGTTGGTCTCAAATGACTGATGGGGACAGCACCATCATTGTAGACATAATAAATACCTGAGGGTGAATGTAAAATGAAATGTCATGTATTTTTTCCCTAGAAAGGGGATGACATTAGATTCTTCTGTTCAAGGTGGGATTTAAACAGATCAAAAGGCTCCTGCAGCTCTGGAATGGATCCATATATGATATCTCTAACTGTCCAAGGCAGTCTAGACATTAGAGAGTAGTAGAGGATGACAAAATATTTTAGGCAAGTTTATAGCTTATAACTCTAAGGTGGCATATTGGGAGCAGATATAGGAGACTGTACAGGGTACTGCTGTGCCCTAGGAAAGGTGATAGAGCTTAGTACTCATAACCCACAGAATGAGAAGCCATTGGATATAAATATTTCCAACATTCACCCTTCAGAAGAAAACTCTGTGTGTTGTCATAATCTGTTGACCTATCTGTGGCTTTGTGAACAGAAAAAATGTTTACTGTTTTATGTTTATATGTTATCTCTTATAAACATATTATAAAATAATGACACACACTGAAATTATTTACAACTTAATTTGATAAGGAAAACAAAATGCAATTATTTATACTATGAGATGAGTGAAAACTGAAGAACAATGAATAACCTTTACCTATCTGGTTTAGGACTATATTGAAAGCCACCCAAACAGCAGACACTCATGACTGGTTCTGACTCCCACTCTTATCCACAGCTCAGTAACTATTATCTGGTCAGAAGAAAGTGGAATTCTCAGGGAGACCCAGTTTTCAGCTAAGGCAAGGAGATGAAGAAATTTGTAAAGTGAGAAGAAGGTAGAGTGGCGTTTGGTTAAAATGCAATGGAGACCCTGAGGTCACACAAGAAAGGGTTCAAAGGAGGTAGCACCAATCCTTTCATAATATAGAGTATTCCAAAGAGAAGATAGACAAATAGATTATGCATTTTGGGAGAAGGCCAAATTTGAAAGGGAAATGAGCCATGGTTTAATTACTGTAATTGGTCTTAAAGTTTTCACTTTAACTCCGTTGTAAAACATTTTATGTGCCAGCACTGACTCTATAGATCTACTGGAGGTCTAATGTCAGGGGCTTCTGAATGAGAAGGGCATTAACAGGTGTTTGGGGTTCCTTTGTAAATTTCCAATAAAACGTAGATGTCTGTGAGACAGTCTGTGTATCATCTTTATAGTTTTTTTTTCCCCAGAAAAATCTTTGGTTTATATTGATTTCAAACTTCAAATTATAATACAAGTCAGCCGTTTCAGGAGGGCAGAGAATGAGATGAAAAGAAAGTAACAAAAGGAATAGAAGGAGGAGAGGCATGGTGGTGTTTTATGGAAGAAGGATCAGTAATTTAACAGAATTAATCAAATAAAACCAAAACAAACTGCTATGGTCTACACGCTGGTGGGGTTTGTGAAATATTCCCAGGCCTGAAATAATGGGAAACTGCTCATTCCCTACTGTCTTGATTTTCTATAAAACTTTTCTCAGGATCAGCTTTTACAAATGGTAGGAGTCCTTTTTGGCCTCTTGAATTCCTCACTCAGACTTTAATAGCATTCCTTGCATAAAGGAAACAAATACTTTATAGAAATGGTAACTTGTATATATCACCCCTTTGTTAATTATGTAATACAGGAAATTCTGCTTTGAAGCCAGTGCTACTAATGAAATAATATGTAACTGGCATGGATTACATATTAATCACAGTAATATAAATCAACATGTATTGATATTGAGGTGATACAGAGCTCTTCCCTGACCAGCTGGTTCCTACTATCACCCAGGCAACATTTAGGGACCTAGAACTTCATGGAATCCAATGGAAACAAACCAGAAAGAACAGACCTTTAGAAATGGGTCTGTAAACTCCACAGCAGCTATTTACAGAGAGTTATTCATCTTCTAATGACTTTTCTACATATTTTAGCATTCTCGTGCCTTTGCACTTTCTATTCCTTCCAATACCCCCAACATTTTTTCTTGGTTCCGACTCCTATACCAACCCCATTTATTATATGTTTACTTTAAAAATACTGTTTCTTTCAGAGCATTTACACTAGTTTGTAAACACCTACTTCAGCATTATTTTAATAAATTTATTGGGTCTACCTGCTTATCTCACTTAAAGAAGTGAATTCTTTTGGTGGCTATGAGTCACATGAGAGAAATGCAAAATGCAACAGAAAAAAAAATCAGAGGTAAGACAAAGTAAGAAAGAGCTTAAAATTAAACTACATATTTATTTTGCAAAGCATCTTTTCTGTGCTAGTTCCCACAGATTTGTTGGTAACTTCTCAACTAACTGGTGGAGGTGGTGCTTATGGAGATCCCCCCAGGGCTCCAGAACTTAAAAATGCATCTCTTCTCTCTATTCCTTTATATAGCTTTTCTTGGCTCAGACAAGCAAAATGGCAAAATCATTACTAATAAAATATAAGACCCCATTACAGTCATGTATGAAACAAACTTATAAAGCGATAAAACTTTAGTGATGGTAGGGAGCTTAAAAGTAATCTAGTCCAGCTCCCATCTTTTATAGATGAGGAAATTGGGGTGAATCATGTCACATGATTTAGTAGGTCATATATTGAATTAGTTGAAGAACTAATAGGAGAACCCACGTTTTCTACCTTCCAATCAAGTCCTAATTTCTCTCTGCTTCATTCCCTCTTTCTTCCCTGGGATTATAAATAGAACAGGAGAAGATATTGAAAGTATTGTGATTCAACTCTTGTTGCTCCTTCAAGTAATTTTTAAAATTAAAATGTTCTTATTTTCTTATGTATTTCTCCCCGTTTCCATCTTTTTAAGCTTGGTAATTGAACACTGTGAAATTATGCCAACCTAAAATTGATTTTTCAAGTTTTCACAAGATAATGAAATAGTTTGTTGATAGTGAAAACTTAGTAGTCATGTCAGATTTTGGTTATGATTAGCTGCTGACATAAATACCAAATCAGACTTCTTAATCTGCTAAGAAGATGACTGTAGATGACACCAGCTTTTGCATTTGTTTCAGAAGGCAGTCCACAAGAGTGCTTCCAAGATTATTTCTATCATTTTTGAAGATGACTACTTCTGCTTGCTATTTTTTCTTTTCTTTTCTTTCGGTAGAGTGGCAACGTCTTGAACGTTGGAAAAATTACACCCTATCATAAAAATAATCAGCCTCTGATAAAGCATAAAAGGAAAATAAGCATTTCTTTTGTTTTTTAAAAACTAATTGATACTTGCAGAGGTGGTAAAAAAAAAAATCCCTATTCACTATTACATATTAACACACAAGTAGTTTGTTTTTAACATTTCCCATAAAAGGAAGGACAATATAGAATCTCAATGTGGTTGGTCTGAGTTAAATTAGTTTTATTTATTTGCTGAAGGTCAGTTACCTAGCTTCATAAAATGAACTAATTTGGTCCTGAACACCATATTCATATTGCTTTTGTCATAATATAGAAATAAAATATAATAAAGCATTCCTATGAACACACTTTCCCAAAGCCACTTGGAGCTGTATGGATCTTGAGCTCTCTGTTTGAATCTATTTCATTCCTTATATCTGAAATTACTAATTTTAGCCATTAGAACACAGGAAATTTTAAATAGATTTTGCTTTCATAGTAAATCATCCATTCACTTGGCTGAAAAAGGAAATATAAAAATGAGGCCAAATGAATACATTATTGAATTCTGAATTTATTTCACTTCCAGATCTTGCAGTGAAGGTCAGGTAGTAAGATGTGTACAAACCTTGGTAATATTTTAGATTTAGATACAGAAATTAACATGTATATTTTTCTGTAATTGCAAAATAGAGCCAGAAGCAGGGCTCATGTATATAGAGCTATATTTGCTTGCATGTATCCTTCAAAGTGAAATCTTAAACAGATTTAACAGTATATACTTCTTGTGCTGCTGATAAAACACATTGACCAAATCTGCCTACCAGGTGGATTTGAAATCTGAATTTACTTTTACATGTATTCATAAATTACTATTTCAGTGCAGCCAGGTGGTACTTGATTTTCCAATAATGTATGATGTTTTGGTTTTGCCAAATATATATATATATATTTGCCGAATATATATATATATTTGCCAAATATATATATAATATATATAATATATATATATTATATATATATGGCTGTGGATCTCACAGAACTGGAAATTAAATCCCTAAACAGTACACCTTTAGTTTGTTCAGCAGATATTAAGACATTCCACGAGCCATCATCATATATTTTCAACAGTTTTATATTCAATCTACTCTTTTAGCAACCCTTTGGGAAATATCCCGAGATAATTTATTGGGTAAGTGCATGGATCTTCTAAAATACATTTGTAATATTTCCTTGTTTGACCCCCTGAGACTGTAGTAAAGGAAACAGAAAATTTAACAAAGAAATAAATAGGTTAAGGATCAAAGTAATCTGGGCGTTGCCACTGTGCCATAGCTTCGTGTAAAAGCTGTAGTTCTTCCTCACCTCTTTCCCAAGGGCCACGAGTTACTTTGTTATTTAGTCTCCGTAAGTAAGACTGCTACTGAAGAACCACCCAGAAGATCACGAAATCTTTTCAAGTGGCAATTTACAGGGGGCTCTCTGTATCCTACCGTTCATAGATTAAACAAATCGTTACAGTTAATGGCCTACCTACAGTTGCTCTCGCAACCATCCCCGACTTCAGTCTGTGCGCGGACTGCTGGAACGCCGCAAGAATCTCGCCTTGATTTAACAACAGCAAACGAGCGCCCCTTTCGGAGAGCTGTTCAGAACCACCTTGCCCTGGGGACTTTAGAATAAGCGGGCAAGTTCGAGGTGGCTTCCGGGTCTTCTCTTCTCCGTCACTATCCGGTGGAGCTGGGCGCGAGTCCCGAAGGCTTCCAGTATGGCGCATTTTGCACGTGACCTGCTCTGCTCCGTGCAGCTTGTAAAGAAAGAGCCCACGACGACCGTCATCATTGCTTGGTCCTCCGTCTTCAGCTTTGCCCTCATATCCCCAGAGCCTAACGCCTGAAGTAGGGGCTTACAGGGGGGGGTCCTTCAAGGTCAGTGGGGCGAACGTTATCACCTGCCTCCCACCCGAATGCCAGTCACCGCCGCCTCCCACTCCGCCCCAGCATCTTTTGTGTGAAGGTTCGCAGCGCTTGGGTTCCTTCGCGTATTTCTTCACGTGCCACTTTTCGCCAGAAAACCCTGAAAAATAAACCTGGGAATTCCACATTCGGCCCCTAAATCTCGCTGGAAATCCATTTGCCCCACCTCTGCGTTTCACTTCACGGTGAGTGTCGAGGGCTGCATCCAGAGAAAAAGAAAAAAACATTCTTCCCGGTCTGCCCCTCCTTCCCTGCGGGGAATCAGGTCGCCCAGGAAGACTTCCGCCGCTCCACGTTGGCAGACCTCATTGAACTAAGTTGGGGTGAGGAACTGGAGAGAAAAGAAAAGTCGTTTGGGGCGGCTGTGTACAAGCGCCATCAGTCTCCCTCGGCCGCGCGCAGGTAGCGGGCGACGTCGCGGTGGCCCCGCTCCTCAGCCAGGTCCACGGGCAGGCGGCCCCAAGCGTCGCGCACGTCCAGCCGCGCCCCGGCTCGGTGCAGCGCCACCAACGTGTCCAGGAAGCCCTCCCGCGCGGCGTCGTGCACGGGTCGGGTGAGGGTGGCGGGGTCCGCGCAGTTGGGGTCCGCACCGTGGAGCAGCAGCAGCTCGGCCACGCGGGCGCTGCCCATCATCATGACCTGCCGGAAAGAGCAGAGCGGTCAGGACCCGGGCGGGGGCAGGTAGAGTCTTCTCAAAGAAATACCTATTCCTCATCCAGAGACTCTTACAAGACTCAGGAGTATAGTTAAGCTTCATTTGCTGACGCAATACCATCTCCCCCCACCCCCGGCCCCAGCCCCAATTATACTCTACTCAGCCCTAATTAGTTCCATTTTATTCTCCAAACGTGGGAAGACAAGAAAGAGCTGATGATAAACTGCTTATCGCCGTTGTGGGAGATTTCTTTAAAATTTCCATTGAAACAGGGGAGTCTATTTTGTTAAATGATTTATGGGTGGAGTTAAAAGACTTTTAAAGTCTTAATTATTTTGCTTTTTCTTTCCTCTACCCCAGCCATAATCCCAGTCTAAAATATTTACTAGGCAGTCAGCTGATATATTTATTTTAGAAGTTAGAGCAGTGCTTTAGGAGAGAAAATAAGAAACAACTAAGTCTAAAACAAGGTTTACTTTGTTTAGTTCTTGCAGTAAATCCCCTGTGGAAGGCGTTTGCTTTTCACTGTTATATATGGCTCTGCTCATAAAGGGAATACAGTCCCACAATTGGAGCCAAAATTGGAGATAAAAGGGAAAAAGTAAAGTCATGCATAGTTTTATAAGATGCGGAAAACAAACTGTTTTTAATGAATGGTTCACCACTTTTAATATTTAACTATAGATAAAGGCTAACGTTTAGAGGATAATATATTTGAGGTAATGTAAAATAAACACTATATTTACATTGTTCAGGATTTTATAATGTTGAATAGTAAACATTTCGCTATCTAAAAAAGAGCTTGGATCTTAGCAGTCACATCAGAGCAATGCATAATTTAGAAAAAGGATGTTGTGGAGCAGTAATCCTATAGTATCCATTTGTGTACATATACATTATGCAAGTATTTACTTTCTTATTTTAACAATAAAACAATTTTTTTAATGTTTATCCATTCAAGTTTCCGATTTCCTTTATTTTATTTTTTTAAACATCTTTATTGGAGTATAACTGCTTTACAATGGTGTGTTAGTTTCTGCTTTATAACAAAGTGAGTCAGCTATACATATACATATATCCCCATATCTCCTCCTTCTTGCGTCTCCCTCCCACCCTCCCTATCCCACCCCTCTAGGTGGTCACAAAGCACCAAAGCAATGAGCTGATCTCCCTGTGCTATGTGGCTGCTTCCCACTAGCTAGCTATTTTACATTTGGTAGTGTATATATGTCCATGCCACTCTTTCACTTCGTCCCAGCTTCCCCTTCCCCCTCCCCGTGTCCTCAAGTCCATTCTCTGCAACTGCGTCTTTATTCCTTTCCTGCCCCTAGGTTGTTCAGAACCATGTTTTTTTTAGATTCCATATATAATAAAATAATTTTTGATAATTAAATATACAAAATGTTGTTATATGTTCTTGTGAGTTTATGTTTTAAAATGTACCACGGAATCAAAAGATAGTATGCAAAATTTTTTTGTTTGTTTCATGGATATTAAAAACATCTTTTTCATCCCTTAGAAACCATGATATGATTTCTATTAGTGAAGTAAAGGGCATTTCATACATAGAGAAGAGAGGGAAAAGTGGTTCTTAATATCTCAGAATATGGTGAATTAAAAACGACAAACCTCTTTCTACAATTAATATAATTTGAAGTCTTTAAGAGCTACTTTACATATTGTTGCTGCTTTAAACAATCCGTCATTTCTTCCAGTATTTTCTATGAATTCAAAATGAATGAATATGACCATAATAGTCAACAATAAAACACAAAACATTACCTTATATTTAAAAGAAATTAAAAAATATATTTATCACTAATTAAAGTGGGATTAATAGTTAAACATATTGAATAAATGAATTTTAACAATGAAGAGGCTATTTATGAAGACCCTTTGCCATTTAACAAAGCTGCAGCAATGCTTATGTAATCCAAGCATTCAGTATAACTAAATAAAAATATATAGAAGCACATTTTTTTCTTATGTAACACTCAAGAGACACTGCTTACATAAAAGGAATTAAGTATTGTGGTTGAGGAATCCTGTCTTTTTTCTTTGTATTCAATTCGTCTGTATGAGGAAAGAATACAAAATTTCACATCACAGCTTAAAGATTCAGGGTAATTTTTTTTCATGTGCTGTGATTTTGTATGATTCCTTAAATTGAGTCCAAATTGTGTACCTTGTAATTTAATTATCTCTATCGTTGAAAGCTGATCGCTGTTTGTTGAAAGACAAACAGATAAGACAAAACAGTTCTCCTCCCCAAATAACCTCTCCGTTTCCCCTTTCCTCTCCAGTTGAACCTATCCCTTGCATCTCTTATGAAATGGGAGAGGGGATATTGGTCTTTTCCCCCCCATTAAAAAGAAAACCAAACAAGTAGTGGGGTTTCCAATACCTTTCTTTAAATTTTTTTGTGGGTGAAAACCTGCTTTATACCTGAGCTGAATACTAGAGCAAGAGAGACAGAGGTCTAAGTCGGTGGAGATCTCAGTCCCCAGCCGCTTCCCACGGAGGCCGCGGTGCCTTGTTTGTGCGCCCCCTGCCGGCGAGGCCCCGGGCCCCCAGCTACCTGGATCGGGCGCCTCCCGAAGCGGTTGAGTCTGTTGGGATCAGCACCGGCTTCCAGGAGCTGCCGCACGGCCTCCACTTGCCCCCGCGCCGCGGCGTTGGAAAGGCCCGCATCACCGCCGGCACCACTGAGCATGCCCTTGTCCTCCTCGCTCACTTCGCAGCCCCCGGGCGCAGAGTGCCCCGGATAATCCACCGCTGGCCGTGAGCTTCGCAACACGCCCCACCCCTCCTTCCCACCTCGCCCTAGCGGGCTCTCCCCACTCGGAAAGGGCTCAGTTCAGCTTCAGTCCCCTTTCGCCGTCCTTCTGCAGCTTGGGGGGTCCGTCCAATGGCCGAAAGGCCTGTCGTTAAGCCGGGCTTTTCCCGGATGGCTCCCAGGAAAAGGCCCCTCGCGCAGCCGCAACGTCGCGCGAATCCACTCTGGCCGCAGAGTGCGGGCGCGTTGCAGCGTCCTCACCGCCGAGCTACACTCTGCCGGGGTGGAGAGCCGGCAGGGACTGAGTTCGTTTCCAGCTGGGCAGTCGGGCTGGGTGCTTCCCACCTCCTTAGGCTCCGCCCCCTGTCCGTTCGGGCATGTCCCACTGTGCTGGCTGGGAGGCCTGGCAGGCAGCTGACGTTACAGCCGCGAGGGTAGGGGCCAGGAAGAGCAGCCCAGAAGGTGCCCGGCCGCACGCGCCAGACACCGCAGAGCGGAGCCCGCTGCGCAACTCGCTGCGGGGTGTGCAGCAATTCTAGGCTACGTTTTTTGGAAAGGTCGAATCAGTGCACTCAGCTCTTAATCACCTCCCTCCAGCAGGCGGAGCAGAGGATTTCTATTCCTTCCGTCCCGGGCCAGCTGGTTTCACTAGGAGAAGTTAGTCGCTCCCTGTGTAATCAAAAGGCTGAGAGAAAGGCATTTAAAATAACCTCGTCTCTCTTAAGGTGTCTTAAAATGACAGCTCTGCACCTGTCATGCTGGTGAAATTCATCCCCAGGCGGTACTTGAACTTCACTAGCTTCACGTCTTGCATCAACCTTAGCAATTTGGGGGTGGGGGGATATCTTCCTACTTGAATGAGCCAAAAATCAGTCTAAGTGAAAAATCCTGAGAGTGCTGCTTTGAATGTACTTTTTATTCTTTTCATCTTTGAATTATGGATACAATCCTAAAACAAAACAAAACAAGAGAAACGAAAAAACATCTCTCACACACAGCTAGTTTGAGATTGAGAGTTATAGCTTGGAACCTCACTTAAAAATATAAATATATATTTTAAGAATCTGAGATCCCAGTTTCATGATATTTGAACAACCTATTTTTGTTTGCACTCTTACCTATTTAAACCCACCTCAGCAAGTATTTGATTTCCATTTATCATAGGTAATAAAGGAAATTATGCAGTAATAATGAAACATAATAAAACAGGGATGTGGTTCTGGACCTGTCATTAAACAGGCTGTCATTAAACTGTCATTAAACCCACTTCTGAAGATTTAAAGGCCAAGTGCTTTGCTTTTCTTCCTAATCTTTTTAAGTGAGTTTGTATTAACATATGCGTTGCTTTTTTTTTTTTTTTTTTTTTTTTTTTGTTGCGGGTGTGGGCCTCTCACTGTTGCGGCCTCTCCCTTGCGGAGCACAGTCTCCGGACACGCAGGCTCAGCAGCTATGGCTCACAGGCCCAGCCGCTCCGCGGCATGTGGGATCCTCCCGGACCGGGGCACGAACCAGTGTCCCCGGTATCGGCAGGCGGACTCTCAACCACTGCGCCACCAGGGAAGCCCATGCGTTGCTTTTAAGGTTAAAAAAAAAATTACAGGTGATGCTCTACTGAAATAGGAAGAGAACCACAAGTTATGTATCTGTTGCCTGAAAACTTTGGTGAGGAGCTACATGAGAATGCTCCTAACATTTAACAGCTCTTAATCTATAACATCATTTTTGGTTTAGAGTACTGAGAAACACAACCTTAAAGTGAGGGCAATTGCTTGCTTATTCACAAATGAGAGACTCCACATGTTTCTTCTAGCATATCTTAGCTTGGATTCCCCTCCTCCCAATCCACTGTAGAATAAAGAAGAGCTCTTTACATACAGGGTAGGGGGTGGCATAGAAGTGGTGATTATGGCTAAAGATTTGCTGACTGAGCCTCAACAGAGTTGAAGTTAACCTGGATGGGGAAGGGAA
This sequence comes from Lipotes vexillifer, assembly GCF_000442215.2. Taxonomy (NCBI): domain Eukaryota; kingdom Metazoa; phylum Chordata; class Mammalia; order Artiodactyla; family Lipotidae; genus Lipotes; species Lipotes vexillifer. The sequence continues at coordinate 1,180,960 of NW_006782029.1, read as the reverse complement.
GGGGGCAGCATTAATAACAATTTTTCTCTCTCTCACCACACCACATTTCTTAGTTTTCAGGTTCTTAATTCCTCTACCTTTCACTCTTTTTTTTTTTTTAAACATCTTTATTGGAGTATAATTGCTTTACAATGGTGTGTTAGTTTCTGCTTTATAACAAAGTGAATCAGTTATACATATGTCCCCATATCTCTTCCCTCTACCTTTCACTCTTATTTGAACCTCCATTCTTATCTAGCAAAAAACTGTCTTTTTATTTGTTGATGATGATTCTATTATGGTCTGGCCAGAAGAACAGAAGTCTACTGCTGGGTGAAAAGCATGGATGAGCTGTTTTCGTCTAGTCTTAGAGGCCAGTTCCCATGCACAGTGTATTGGGGATTACAGGTGTGCCAGTTGAACGGGAGAAGGAAGAGAAAAGATGGACGGTAGGAAGCCAGGGTCTTTGAAATGAATGGCATTGCTTCTTTGCCAGTTACCTGGAGGGGCTGAGTCACTCGACTGATATTGGTGGGTGTGGTGGCAAATGGGCTCAGTCAAGAATATCTTCATCAGAACAGCCTGATTACTCTGAAATTTAGTGCACAGCCAAATGCAACAAGGCAGGTTGCCTTTTAAAGGGGTATTGTTGGATCTGCCCTCTAATGGATTCAGTAATTAAATTTAGTTCAACAAAAGTTAGTTCAGCATATCCTATAACACAGTTCACAGTTGGATAAGATATGGGTCCTAGATTTTAAGAAACTCTCCCTAGTGGCATTTAAACCAACAAATAGAGTTTCAGAATCAATGCAATCCCTATCAAAATTCCAGTGGCATTTTTCAAAGAAATAGAACAAATAGTACTAAAATTTCTATGGAACCACAAAAATCCCCAAATAGCCAAAGCAATCTTGAGAAAGAAAAACAAAGCTGGAGGCATCATACTTTCTGATTTCAAACTACATTACAAAACTACAGTTATTAAAACAGTATGGTATTGGCATAAAGACAGATACATAGATAAATGGAACAGAACTGGAAGCCCAGAAATAAACCCACACTATGTGGTCAATTAATTTATGACCAAGGAGCCAAGAATATACAATGGGGAAAGGAGAGCCTCTTCGATAAATGGTATTGGGAAAACTGGACAGCCACATGCATAATAATGAAACTTGACAGCTATCTTACACCGTATACAAAAATTAACTCAAGATGAATTAAATACATGAATGTAAGACCTTAAACCATAAAACTCCTAGAAGAAAACATAGGCAGTAAGCTCCTCGACATAGGACTTGGCAATGACTTTGTGACTCTGACAACAAAAGCAAAAATAAGTAAGTGGGACTACATCATACTAAAAAGCTTCTTCACAGAAAAGGAAACCATCAACAAAATGAAAGGCAACCTATGAATGGGAGAAAATATTTCCAAACCATATATCTGAAAAGGGACTAATATCCAAAACATATAAAGAACTCATACAACTCAGTAGCAAAAAAACAAGCAATCCAATTAGAAAATGGGCAGAAGGTCTGAATAGACACTTTTACAAAGAACATACAGATGGCCAACAGGTACATGAAAAGATGTTTAACATCACTAATCACCATGGACATGCAAATCAAAACCACAGTAAGATATCTCACACCTGTTAAAATATCTATTATCAAAAAGACAAGAAATAACAAGTGTTGGTGAGGATGTGGAGAAAAGGCAACCCCTGTGTACTGTTCGTGGGATGTAAACTGATGCAGCCACTGTGGAAAACAGTTGGAGTTTCCTCAAAAAATTAAAAATAGAACTACTGTATGATCCAGCAATTCCACTTCTGTGTATTTATCTGAAGAAAATGAAAATACTAACTCAGAAAGACATATAAATTATTTACAATAGCCAAGATATGGAAACAACCTGTGTAATAACTATATATATATATATATATATATATATATATATATATATATATATATATATATATATCTGCTGCAAAAGACTGAAATCTTCCCATTCATGACAATGTGAATGGACCTTGAGGGCATTATGCTAAGTGAAATAAGTCAGACAGAGAAAGACAAATACCATATGATCTCTTTTATATGTGGAATCTAAACAAAAACAATCCCCCACCCCCCAAGAAACAAAAGAAAAATAATCAAGCTCATTAATACAGAAAACAGATTGGTGGTACCAGAGGCAGGGGGTGGGAGTGTGTGAAAAATGTTTGAACTTTCTCTCTTTTTTAGTTTAAATAAATGTAAAAAATGTATTTCCCACTTTTATTGTAATAACAGTCTCCTCTTTCTCAGCTCTATAATTTCTCCTTTGGTATATTCTAATTTGAAGTCTAGTTCACCCCTACAGCAAGTCAGAATACTTGTGAAGGTTAGGAAGACAACTACAGCCCTTGCTACTGCAGCTGGTTACAAAGCCACTACTAATAATCCTTGTCTCCCTCTTCAACTCCCCTTCTAGATTCCCTCACTCTTAGCACATCTACTTATCTAGGTGTCTAACTTAGTAGGTTAAGTAGACCCCCATTCCTGAGAGTTGTGAGCTAGTAACCATGCCCTTTTCACACCATGGCTGGTATACTTGTCCATTTACTATCACAATTGGACAGATAAATATCAAGATATTCCAGTGGATTACCTGGATATCAAATGCTTTTTTCCTGAATGCTTCTAGATTCAGAAGCCCTATCTTTTCCTGATAAACATGATCAATTATCCTCTTTAGGAGAGATGACTCCTTTACTTCCTAACTGGTCTCTTAGCATGAAGAGCCTGAAGTGATTGGGCAGCATCTAGAGCTTAAATGGGACTCTTCCAACATCTCGTGGTAAAATTGTTCTCTCTATATGAACCAAGATTTCCAGGCCACAGATATTAGAATTGTAAGGATGGAAAATATAAATTCCTCGTGTGGGTTACAAATATGATAAACAGCCACTCCTGGCAATGGTCAGAGAGGTAGCGATGTCTGGGTTCCAGAGGAGGGCCATCCAGGATGAAATAGAATCCTAGTTCATGATTAGAACAACAGAGGAAACCTAGGTAAAGTTTCAGGTTTCCCAACCAAAATGAGTTCAGGATAGAATTTACTCTTATGAGAGTTCTCTCCTATGACAAGACAGCATTAGGATTGAGGAACTGAAGGAAAGGCTACTAGCGATGGATAATCAAGGTACTCAAGAACTCAGATGTAAAACAACAGATTACATGCAGATTTGCTTTTTGAAAAGGTAGACGTAGGGATAGATGAAAATAGTGCTTGAATATACGACTACTACTATGACTATTACTACTACTATATAAGTATACAACTCTAAAATGAATATTTGTATGACTGCATAAAAATATGGCTGCATGAATTACAAATCCAGTTGAGCATGAAAGCTAAGATCATAAATTTTCCTTAAACTGAAATGAATTTTCCTGGCCTAGTCTTCTGAAACTGCATGCTTCATCAGCATAGGTAGATATGACATGGTGGAGAAGAGAGGAAGAGTGGAGTGGGTACAAGCTGGCCAGTGCTTAAAAATAAAAAAGGCTCCTAGATTTTCAGAAACTCTTTCTAGTGACACTCAAAACTAACAAAACTAACAACAACAGTTTCAACATAATGCGATAACTTTACTGAGAGATACATCTACAGGGTACCTTGGAAGTAAGGAAGAGGGGAACTTAAAAAGTGCAGGGAATTTCCTTAGAGGTGTTGCAGCTGAAGAGAGTCTTTAAAGAATGCATTGAAAGTCAACTGTTTCCTATGTTCTTGCTTTGAGCCTTGGATTTCCTCAAAACTTAACAAACAGGTTAGTAAAATATAGCCTGAGCCAATATTTGAGCCACCTTCTTAAGTGGTGGGTATGGGCAAAGTGTCTAAGAAATAAAAACTATTTGAAGTTGATAAGATGGAAGAGAATGGTTGTTGTTGTTGAAGGAGACATAGATAAAGAATGTTAAGATAGGAAAAAACCCAAAGAGTGGAAATATTGATAATCTTCCCAGAGGCAGATATGTGAGCTGCACTAGACAAATTGACTGGAAAAGAACTCTGGGCAGGGAAAACCTTTGCCAGGGGTATGCGTGGTTACTAGCACCACGGACAGCGCTTCTCTATTAAGCAAAATCTGGGTGGTCCTAACCCACTCCAAACTGAGAATTCCTGAGGAAGCTTCAAACTTGATTTTCCAAGGCCTTTTTCTCCCCTGAAATTTAAAGGAAACCACATGGAAGCTCAGTGGACTTCTTTACAAAACCAAACTGGTTTCCAAATATTATTGGATTTTCTAATATTCTCTATGTAAAGAATATTAAATATCCTCTATGCTTAAAAGATGAGAGGAGAAATTACACTTGTCTACTCTGTTCCAAATAAAGTATTATTTTATTTAATCCTCATAAAACTCTTAAGCAACATGCACTCGTATCTCACTTTTACAGGCAAGACAAAAGAGAAGTTAAGTCACTGGCATACAGCTAATCATTGCTGGAGGTGTAGTCTAACCTGTGTGGCTTCAGAGCCTCTACCATTTGCACTACATAGGGTTTTTAGCAGCTGTCATTGTAGGCTTAACTAGAAAGAAAACACAATAAACTAGTTTATAATTATTTTTCAGTCTACAATGTGTTTTCCAGATGGCTCACCCTCACAACATATCCTTAATAGACTTCAAAGGTGACTTTTCACACATAATACAATAGCACATTTGTCTTGGACAATAGAGTGAGATAATGAAACGTTTTACCTCTTCCTGAAACCCAGCTGTCTCTAGGGTGAAACACAACCTGTTGTTAATGCTTTAAACACATTTAAGAGATGAAATGGATGAGAACATAGTGGGCAATTGAAATTTGGAATAGTCACAGCTCTGCCTTTTAATAGGGTGGATTATTTACAAGTGAGAAGGGAGAGAAAGTAAACAGTAAATTGGCATAGAATTTAGGAGGTTAATAGAAGGGAAGGGATAGAATCAGTTTCAATATTATAAATAATTCAGATCCCTAGTGAAAATGTTTATATTCCAGTTGGTGAAACTATATATGAACTCACTATAAAAGTGTGAATAAAATCAGCTGAGTGACCAAGAGAAGTAGTTCCATAATCATGTCCTCACTTGTGTGTGTGTGTGTGTGTGTGTGTGTGTGTGTGTGTTTTGGTTGGATCTAAGACAGTGATTCTAAGTTGTGAGAGAAAGAAATTCAGAATCATTTTCGTGGCTTTTTCAAGCTATATATGACCCCCATCTCATCAGGAGGCTTGATTCTCTCCATTTCATCAGTTGAGATTTATTGCTCCAGGATCCACAGTATAGCTCCTTCTATATTCCCGTAAATGGTTCTAAGTCTAATTGAATGATGGACATATACATCATTTTAGCATCTGTATTAGTTTTCTAGGGCTGCCATAACAAAATTCCACAGACTGGGTGGCTTTAACAACAGAATTTTATTTTTTCAGTTTTGGTTTTCTCTCCTTGGCTTGCAGATGGTCTCTCTCCTGCTGCCGCTTTACACAGTCGCCCTGTGAGCATGCAAGCTGCTGGTGTCTCTTTTGTGTGTCCAAATTTCCTCTCCTTATAAAGACACTAGTCAGATTGGATTAGGCCCATTCTAATGGGTTGTTTAGCCCCCCCCCCCCCCGCCCCAGCCTCATTTTAACATAATCACCTTAATGCCCTATCTTCAAATACAGTCATTCTGAGGTACTGGGGGTTAGAGATTTAACGTATGAATCTTGGGGGACACAATTTAGTCCATATGGAGTCTCTTCCAATTTTTACACATATCACTTTTCATTGCTTTTTAAAAACTGTTGTTAATAATTTATTTATATGAATAAGGATGAAAATAAAATCAACACATTGAAACTGATTGAAATTTTTACCAGTCTCTTGTGTCTCTTCTAATCTATCAGTTTCCCTCTTTCTTTCTTTCTCCTCCTCCTCCTCCTCCTCCTTCTTCTTCTCCCTTTCAATTGATTTGTTGCAGGAATTGAGTTGTTAATTCTGTAGTTTTCTGAAGTCTGGACTTTACAGAATGATTCTTCATGATGACATTTAACATTTTTCTCTGTCACTTGTATTTCTTATCATGTGGTATTTAGATCTAGAGTTTGGATGTGACTCAGGTTTTTGGCAAAAATACTTCATAAGTAGAATTGTAAACCTCCACCAAGAGGCACATAATCGATTATCTCTTTTTCTATGACTTCAGCAGCCACTGATAATTATTTCTTAGATCTAATATTTCCTTAGGGGTTGCAAAATGGTGATACTTTAACCCTATCAACACTTCTTCATCCACTAGCTGGAATACTTCTATAAAGAGAAAAATGTCTTTATTATCTACTTGCTTGCCCTCAGGTATATATAAGAGACAGAATGAATACTTTATTTTCAAGTTTTCAAAATGGTGAGTTGAGTCCCTAGCCTCTTCCAAATGTGATTACTGATTTTTAAATTATTGTAAACATATGCATTTAAACATAATTGGTGTGTTTCAATTTACTATAATTATCATTCCTATTGATGCTCAAGCCCTATCTTTGGTCACTGGGAGCTCCTGCAAGTTGGCTCTTGAGTCTTTTTAACATGACTTCAGTAGTCTGACAGAATCCTTGATTTCTGGTATCTGGTACATTTCCTGCACTACGCATGGTATCAACCATTTCTCAAAGGTTCTCATATTTTTTAGTGGGAAATGGTATTTAAAAAACACAACCTGAGTGCTGGGGACCTTATTGCTACCCAGTTGGTCATAGTATTTCTAAGCCTTTGTGTTTATAAATAAAACATAATTAGTTTCTTAGATCAGAATATTTACATACATTTTCACCTACATGAATGTCCAGAGGACTTACTGCTCAACTTAGACATGTTGAATAATACAGCAATGTAGGAGTCAGTAATTACTTGTGACATGAAGTTCTCTGTCTTTCTCTTATATTGGATGTCTAGTTTTAATGTTAGGATCTGGTGAATTTCACAACTCTTACTATTGTAGATGGAATATCAGGAGGGGGAATGAGAGGTTGAGTTACCTGAAAAACATGTTCTCAAAGTAGAGATAGTTACTTAATTTCTTGAAATATGCTAAAAAAGATCAGTGAATTGAGAATTTTACTTTATCTTAGTTTTCTTTTGAAGATTGTTATTTGGCATAAATTACATATTTAATTTGTGGTTTTTTTCCCTCAGAGATATGTTATTTCTGAGCTATGTTTAGTACTAATCTTTCATTAGGCATAATGTATACATTTCTTTTTCATTTTTATAAATTTATTTATTTATTTGTGGCTGCGTTGGGTCTTCCTTGCTGCACATGGGCGAGCAGGGGCTCCTCTTTATTGCTGTGTGTGGGCTTCTCATTTCGGTGGCTTCTCTTTTTCTGGAGCACGGGCTCCAGGTGGGCAGGCTTCAGTAGTTGTGGCTCACGGGCTCTACAGTGCAGGCTCAGTAGTTGTGGCGCACGGGCTTAGCTGCTCCACAGCATGTGGGATCTTCCCGGACCAAGGTTCGAACCTGTGTCCCCTACATTGGCAGGCGGATCCTTAACCACTGTGCCACCAGGGAAATCCATGATTCATACATATCTGTTAAAGTATTTACCCCCCAGGGCTCTTGGCATAAAACCCTCTCTATAAAATGTAGTAATTTTTTAGAACGTTTTAAAAATTTTTACCAGGCTTCGTTGTTTAAAAAAATGCATGTGCCTGTACAAGCACATATACAAATATCTCAGCAGGATGAATTGGCTTGAAGATTTGATTAATATGATATGCTGTGGAGCCAACCCTACATTCAAGCCTCCATCTTCATGAGTTACTGTGAAATGAAAAGTGGATTTTTTGTCTCATCTGAAATTGTTGCTCTTGTAGATCTAATCACACAGCACAGACACAATTAAATAATTACCTTATGTATTGCTAGAGAAGCCACATATTCAGAATTTAAGCTCCTTGGAAGAAGAATGTTATCTCTATTTCCATTCACTCCTCCATCTTTTGTAATCTGGCTTTCATTCAGAATCTAGGTAACCACTTGGCAAGTGGTTACCAATGATTTTCTTGTTGCTAGATACAATGATCTCAGTCTTCATCTGACTGTAGTTTCTTGCTGCAGCTTTGTGTCCGGATGGACTCTTTTCTTTCTTGCTGCTTTTAACTTTCTTGCCTCTCATGAAGCCGTCCTCTCATATATTACCAATATGTCATGTGTGTGATGTAAATAATACCAACATGTTCATATCTTCCTAAAAATACATTCTTAATCCACATTTAATTCAACCATATTTTCAGTAACAATGCTAAAATAAAATCTTGAACTATTAGCTATCTGTAAAATATTTTACTTATCCATTAAGAAATTTGATATTGAGCCCATACTAAATATCAGATACTATGTGCTAGGTGTAAGTGATGAGCAAATCAGAGAGTATTAGCTATAAAACATGGTAACTGCCATTCGGTAAATGTCCTGGATGCTCTGTGAATGCATAATGAGGGAACTGACTTAGTCTGGTGGTCAAGGAATTTAAGGGATATTTGAGGTGAGATCTGCAAGACTATGTTGGTATTAACTAATCAAGGGAATGGGGCAGTAGTTGTATTCCAGGCTGAAAGAACTGCATCTGGCAAGCTGTGACGTGGGAGAAAGCATGGACGTATTGAAGGAGTTATGGTTAAGCATAGGGATGGAGGAGGAGAGTATGGCTACTGTGGTTGGAAAAAGAAGCACAGCAAGATCTTGTAGGGCAGTATAGGCCATGGTAAGAATTTTTATCTTTATCTTAAGAAAAGGAGAAGCCATTGAAATGATGTGATCAGATTTTCAGTTACATAAAAAAAGAAAAAAATTACTTTAGATGCACGTTGGAGAATGGTTTGGAGAAGAAGCGAAAGCGGATACTAGCAGGCTGGGAGTTCAGAGGAGAGATTTTGGTAGTTTGAACTAAAGTGTCTGCATGCAAGATGGAGAGAAGTAGAATGCTTTAAGATATATTTAATAATTAAGGAATAACTCCAACAGTGTTTAGCAATAAACTTGAGATAGAAGATAAAGGAGAGGAAGATGTTATGCAGGTTTGTATAGCTGAAGAGGTTGGTGATCATGGTTACCAAAACAGGGAACACTGGATGAGGATGCAGTTTGAGGTAAAGATCACAAGTTTGAGTTCAGAGAGCTTTAACTTGAGACATGGTGATATATCCAGGGTGGAGATGTTCAATATTAGAAAGAGCTGAAAGATGTTCAATATTAGTCTAGAGCTCAGAGAGGAGTACAAATTTTAAATGTAGACTAATTTATACTGACAAATGTAGAAATGAAATTCTATGTCACAATTTTGCATGGACGATTCATTTATTTTTCAGAAAAAAATAGTAGATGTTATAGTAATTCTGAAACTTGTCCAGCAAAAAAATTTGATAAAATATGTTGATACCACCTCTTCCATCCCTAAATTTGCTTAATCACTCTGAAGATTTTTTTACACTTCCTTACGCTGTTAATTCTTTTTTATTTAAAAAATTGTAGTCTTAACATTTTCTTTGATTATTTGTATATAAGGACATGTTCCCAAGATATAAATATACAGGCAGACTTTGGAGATATTGTAGGTTCAGTTCCAGACCACTGCAATAAAGCAAATATCGCAATAAGACAAGTTGCATAAGTGCATATAAAAATTATGTTTACACTACACTGTAGTCTATTAAGTGCTAAATTGCATTATGTCTGAAAAAACAAAGTGCATACCTTACTTAAAAATACTTTATTACTAAAGGGACTTCCCTGGTGGCACAGTGGTTAAGAATCTGCCTGCCAATGCAGGGGACATGGGTTTGAGCCCTGGTCCGGGAAAATCCCACTTGCCGCGAAGCAGCTAAGCCCATGCGCCACAACTACTGAGCCTGCACTCTAGAGCCCGTGAGCCACAACTACTGAAGCCCGCGCGCCTAGAGCCCGTGCTCTGCAACAAGAGAAACCACCATAATGAGAAGCCCGTGTACCACAACGAAGAGTAGCCTCCGCTCACCGCAACTAGAGAAAGCCCGTATGCAGCAACAAAGACCCAACGCAGCCAAAAATAAGTAAATAAATTTATTTAAAAAATACTTTATTACTAAAAAATGCTAACCATCATCTGAGTCTTCAGCAAGTCATGATCTTTTTGCTGGTGGAGGGTCTTACCTCCATGTTGATGGCTGCTCACTGATCAGGGTGGTGGCTCCTTGAAGATTGGAGTGGATGTGGCAATTCCTTAAAATAAGATGACAATGAAGTTTGCTGTGCCCATTGACTCTTCCTTTCACGAAAGATTTCTCTGTAGATGCAATGGAGTTTGCTAGCATTTTACCCACAGTGGAATTCCTTTCAAGACTGGAGTCAGTCTTCTCAAACCTTGATGCTGCTTTATCAACTAAGTTTATGTAATATTCTAAATTCTTTGCTGTCATTTCAACACTCTTCACAGCATCTTCACCAGGAATAGATTCCATCTCAAGAAACCACTTTCGGCTTCCCTGGTGGCGCAGTGGTTGGGAGTCCGCCTGCCAGTGCAGGGGACATGGGTTTGAGCCCTGGTCTGGGAAGATCCCACATGCCGCGGAGTGGCCAAGCCTGTGTGCCAGAACTGCTGAGCCTGCACTGTAGAGCCTGCTAGCCACAACGGCTGAAGCCTGTGTGCCTGGAGCCCATGCTCCGCAACAAGAGAAGCCCCCGCTCGCCACAGGTAGAGGAAGCCCGCGCGCAGCAACAAAGACCCAATGCAGCCAAAAATGAACAAATAAATAAATTAAAAAAAAAAAAGAAACCACTTTCTTTGCTTATCCATAAAAAGCAACTCCTCCTCTGTTAAAGTTATATCATGAGATTGCTGCAATTCAGTTACATCTTCAGGCTCCACTTCTAATTCTAATTCTCTTGCTATTTCCACCAAATCTGCAGTTACTTCCTCCACTGAAGTCTTGAACCCCTCGAAGTCATCTATGAAGGTTGGAATCAATTTCTTCCAAACTCTTGTTAATGTTGATATTTGGGCCTCTTCTCATAAACCATGAATGTTCTTAATGGCATCTAGAATGGTGAATCCTTTCCAGAAGGTTTTCAATTTACTTTACCCAGATCCATCAGAAGAAGGACTGTCTATGGTAGCTGTAGCCTCATGAAATGTATTTCTTAAGTAATAAGACTTTAAAGTCAAAATTACTCCTTGATGCATGGGCTGCAGAATAAATGCTGTGTTAGAAGGCATGAAAACAACCTTAATCTCATTGTATGTCTCTATCAGAGCTCTTGGGTGACCAGGTGCATTGTCAATGAGCAGTAATATTTTGAAAAGAATCTTCTGAGCAGTAGGTCTCGGTAGCAGGCTTAAAATATTTATTTAGTAAACCACGTGTAAACAGATGTGCTGTCATACAGATTTTGTTGTTCCATTTATAGAGCATAGGCAGAGTAGATTTAGCATAATTCTTAATGGTCCTAGGATTTTTTTTTTTTTTTTTTTTTTTTGCGGTACGCGGGCCTCTCACTGTTGTGGCCTCTCCCTTTGCGGAGCACAGGCTCAGGACGCGCAGGCTCAGCGGCCATGGCTCACGGGCCCAGCTGCTCTGCGGCATGTGGGATCTTCCCGGACCAGGGCACGAACCCGCATCCGCTGCATCGGCAGGCGGACGCTCAACCACTGCACCACCAGGGAAGCCTGGTCCTAGGATTTTTAGAATGGTAGATGAGCACTGGCTTCAACTTCAAGTCATCAGCTGCATTAGCCCCTAACAAGAGAGTCAGCCCATCCTTTGAATGTTTGAAGCCAGCCATTGACTTCTCTTCTCTAGCTATGAAAGTCCAAGATGGAATCTTCTTCTAATACGAGGTTGTTTTGTCTAAATTGAAAATCTGTTGTTTAATACAGCCACCTTTGTTAACTATCTTAGCCATATCTCTGGGTGTTTTGCTGCCGCTTCCACATCAGTACTTGATGCTTCACCTTGCACATTTATGTTATGGAGACATAAACCTCATGAACCAACTTTTGCTAGCTTCAAACTTTTCTTCTGCAGCTTCCTCACCTCTCTCAGCCTTCACAGAATTGAAGAGAGCTAGGGCTTTGCTCTAGGTTAGGCTTCTTAAGGGAATGTTGTGGCTGGTTTGATCTTACGTTCAGACCACTAAAATTTTCTCCATATCAGCAATAAGGCTCTTTTACTTTCTTATCACTCATGTGTTCAATGGAGTAGCACTTTTTTTTTTTTTTCGGTATGCGGGCCTCTCACTGTTGTGGCCTCTCCCATTGCGGAGCACAGGTTCCGGACACGCAGCCTCAGCGGCCCAGCTGCTCCGCGGCACGTGGGATCCTCCCAGACCGGGGCACGAACCCGCGTCCCCTGCATCGGCAGGCATACTCTCAACTACTGGGCCACCAGGGAAGCCCTGGAGTAGCACTTTTAACTTCCTTCAAGAACTTTTCCTTTTCATTCACAAATTAATTAACTGTTTGGTGCAGAGGCCTAGCTTTTGGCCTGTCTTGGCTTTTGACCTGCATTCCTCACTAAGTTTAATCATTTCTAGCTTTTGATTTAAAGTGAGAGAACTGCAACTCTTCCTTCCACTTGAATACTATTGTAGGGTGATTAATAGGCCTAATTTTAATATTGTCATGTCTCAGTGAATAGGGAGGCCTGAGGAGAGGGAGAGAGACAGGGAAGTTCAGGTTAGTGGAACAGTCAGAACACACACATTTATCCATTAAGTCTGCCTTCTTTCTGTGGGTACAGTTCATGGTGGCCTCAAACAATTACAACAGTAATATCAGAGAAACTGATCACAGATCACCGTAACAAATATAATAATAATCAAAAAGCTTGAAATATTGTGAGAATTACCACGATATGAAACACAGACACTAAGTGAACATATGCTGTTGGAAAACTGGTGCCAATAGATTTGCTTGATGCAGGGTTGCCAAAAATCTTCAATCTATAAAACACACAATATCTGTGAAGCACAATAAAGTGAAGTGCAATAAAACGAGGTATGCCTGTAATTCATATTGGAATAATCTATTGAATTCAAACTTGGAATAATCTATTGAGAAAATTCAGAGAACTACATAAAAAACACTCAGAAACAATGTCAGGAGAAGGCATTTACCACATAATATACCTGATAAGAGTTTCTTCTAAAGTTTCTCTTTATATATGCACTCTTACTAAGTGAAAAAAATAGTGAGCAAGGCAATATTATTAGAAAATTATCTAAAAATAATGCCCTTTCTGAATGAGGAATGCTTTTCTTCATGGTTGCTCATTTCTGTGTGCAAGTCTGTTTTGATTGTTCAATTCATCTAATAGTCACTCAACAAATATTTAGTGAGTGTTATGTGCCAGGCACTCTTCTAGGCTCTTAAGATACATCACTGACAAAATAGTAAAAGATCCCCCATCTTCATGGCTCTTATATTCTAGCAGGAGTAGCAATTTTTGTTGTAAAGTTAATCAAATTATAGAAATAACACTTAAAAGAGGTTATTTTAAAATTGAATATACTTCATATTTTATACTCCACCCTCAAACATACAAGGTCTGGCTTATGAGAAATCAATACCCATATCATATAAAGACTTTAAAAAGAATTTTTGTTATATGAGTGAATCAATAATAAAACCATTTCCACAAAAATCATAAACTGAAGGCAAAATTATTATTCATCTTAGAGAAACCTTGGTAGAGTTAAAATAAAAGCTTCAAGAAACAGACCTAGGTACCAGAATAAGGCATGTTGGATTTGGGTTTCTAATTTTGCTATTCCCATATTAAATAAGTACTCATAATTCAGTGTTGAAGAACTAGATACAGTTATAAACCAAGGCATAGTTGAAATGAAAGTTTTAAAAAAATTCTCGGGCTTCCCTGGTGGCGCAGTGGTTGAGAGTCCGCCTGCCGATGCAGGGGACGCGGGTTCGTGCCCCGGTCCGGGAAGATCCCACATGCCGCGGAGCAGCTGGGCCCGTGAGCCATGGCAGCTGAGCCTGCGCATCCAGAGCCTGTGCTCCGCAATGGGAGAGGCCACAGCAGTGAGAGGCCCGCGTACCGCAAAAAAAAAAAAAAAAAAAAAAAAAGACATGATAATACAATCTTCCTCATAGGATATGTATTAATTGAAATTTTATATGCACGTTTTAGCATACAGTAAGCTCCTAGTAAATGGAAGTTATTATTAATACATTGCTAGGAAAAGAAAATGCACAGGGAACTAATGTTTTATTAATAAAAAAGGTGATGGATTATTTGTAGTCAAAAAATTTAGAATTGGATTTTCAAGCAGTCGTCTCTTTTACCAGGTGTAGTTAGGTTTGCTCCATTAGTAACAAAGAATATATCTAGTTACCTTCTTAAACCAGAATCATGGGGCATAAGTTAATGAATAAGATTTGATGCATTTATTGAGCATGTTAAAATTTATGCAATCATTTGTATACCACTTTCACAATGTTTGCCCTATTCTTAGACTATCTAATACATTATTTTCTTAATATTTTTCTTCAAGTTGACTCACCTTTTCCCCAACTTCATTTAAGTCTTATTTAAGCAACATTAGCTGTAAAATCATGGGTTTGCTGTGCAAGTTATGTTTTTTCTAATGTACTCTAAAAACAAATACTTGAAAAAATTTCCTCCTGTAGTCCAGGTACCACCTATAATCATCTCAAGCACCTGCAGTGCTATGTTACTGTACTTTGGAAAACATTGACACATGTGATCTTCCTTGGTCCTCATAACAGTTATATGAGGCAAACAGAGAAGGTATAATTATTCCCATTTCAAAGATGAGAAAATCAGGTTCATGGATAAAATTTTATAGCCAGAACTGGGCCTGGGCCTGTACTCATGCTTTCTCTATATCAACCCAATGCTTCTAATGTACTACTACCTCTTCTAAGGAACACAAACTTAGAACCAAAGGTAAAGTTTTGTTTATTTAGCCATGACTATTTTGGAATTTTTGTGGTAATTTGAATAGTGATCAGACAGAAAAAAAAAATTAGCAAACAAAAATACTGAGAGTAGATTGCCAAGTTGTGGTCGGCATTTTCTCAGATACCTCTCGATTAGCTCAACCTCCTAGGATTCATGCCTGTGTAATCCCCTCCACTTGAGTAACTTAGTACTTCTAGCCAATAGAATGTGGCAACTTAGAGGAGGTATCACTTTCCTGATTAGTTTACAAAAGATTATCACTTCTATCTTGCTAGAAGACTCTCTCTCTTGCTGATTCTGATGAAGCAAAGCTGCCATAGGAGAGAGGAGCTGGGGGCAGTCTCCAGCCAAAGCTGGCAGGGAACTGAAGCCCTTAGTTCAACATCCCTCAAGGAAATGAATCCTGCCAACAATCATGTGTGTTAACTTGGAAGCAGCTCCTTCCCTAGGTGAGCCTTCAGATGAGACCCCAACCCTGATGGACACTTTCACTGCAGCCTGGTGAGAGACTGTGAAGCAGAGGACCCGGTTACACCATCCTCAGAATCCTGACCCACAGGCATTGTAAGTCATTCATTTTTAGGAGGGAGGGTGATTTAATTTTTTATTCAGCAACATATAACATAAGTCCACAGTGGTCATTTTAAGAAGTGATTCAGTGAGGTGGGATCAAGTGATCATGGCTGTGCATGGGCCCCAAGTGCTTGCAGTTCTAATGGACTGTGATATCTAACACTGGACACTTTTTCTTTCTCATTCTCCCATTCTTTCCTCCTTCTCTTCATTTCTTCTACTCTTTCCTATGCTTTTAATTAATAGATCAGTTAGAAACTTAAAGACAACAACAACACAGAAGAGAACTCCTCCATCTGCAAAACATTATCATGTATACTTTTCCACAATGTCCTGCCCTGGGCTTCATATATAAGCTTCATGTACATATGTAGGAGGTACTTAATAAAGGTTTGGCTGTTGGTATTATTTAGTCATCATGGAGTTGCTTCATTGCTGTCCATTCCATTTTGTTTTCATTTTTATATTTGTGAGGGTGTCTTTATTCCATGTGGGCTTTGGATAATTATGTTTTCTCTTTTCCTCTGTAGGCAGTTTATAGCACTGATCTATCAATACCACTTGCTGACTTCGACGAGAAGATGTTTTTTTCTGCAGGTACTCTTTCTACAAAATTCACAACACTGAGCATGAAGAAATAACATGCATGCTTTACATCATCTTACTGAAAAGATTTTCAATTTTAAGCAGTGTTTGCTACTATCTCACATGTACAAGTAGCTAAAGAGAATTAGGCAAGGACCATTCCAAGTGAGCCTATCTGTATACGACCTTGAAAATAATCTGAAAGTAGCCCTTGATAAATGGGGGAGGGGTGCAGTATGTGAAGGGATAGAGTGGGTTGTAGGGGAGGTGTATATATGGACAAATTTGAATCACAGATTCCTCACTATATGCCAGCAAAATTTAATAATAGCACTCCTAAACACACACACATACACACACACGTAAATGAATAACGTAAAAACTTCCAACAAGCGCTGGCAAGTCAGATGGCAGACTCACCCCAAAACCTGTCTCTCCAATAAAAACCTTGTAATTAAAAACAAGGTTGTCTATAAATTATACATATAATAACAATTATATGCAACTGGTACAAGTCTTGATTAGAAACGTAAAAGTTAGCTTTCTCAGGTGAATTCTTTACCTCTACCAGCTAGCAGGTTATCATCTATACTTGAACAGTGAGATGCTACCTGGTCCAAATGCTAATACCTACTGACCTTGGTCCAAAAGGAGACTGAGGTGGTGCAGTTTTACTCATCTTGTAAGAACGATACTAGTGTTTTCCATATATTGAGAAAGTTCCTACTATGTGCCAGATACATTGTTAGTCATTGAATGTGCTATCTCAGTTTATCTTCTCTAAAGTTAGGGAACAATAAACTATGTTTTACTTATATAAAACTAAGGCTTAAAGTGGTTTACTGATTTTCCTAAATTTACACAAGTAGTAAGCGACAAAGTCAGGGCTTGGACCCAAGTCTGCCTGATTCCCCAAAGGTGCTCTTTCCATCGAAGTTGTGGCCTTGATAAAGGACATGAAATTAGTGAATATATGGACACTGGTGAATAGGATTCGACAGATTCTACCGAATGTGTGGTAGAATGGATAACAGAGGCCTTTTCTCTGTTGATATGTTTTTAATCTTGGACAAGTTACCCAGCTTTGCTGGGTTTTTGTTTTTCAAGTTGATAAACTCTATCATCTCAGCTGGTTATTAGCTAATGTGCCTTCCATATTAAAATTCTATTATCCTAGTTTATAAATTCATCCACCCAGGTGCACCAATCTGACAAGCCTAAGCTAAGTAAACCCTGCAATTTGGCATGCTGTTCCTTTGGAGTCTCCCTGTGGCAGGCAGTCAGGGTCTGAGAATAGAATGGAAGTTCCCTGAAACTATAGCACTATTTTTTCATTGTGTTCCTTCCTTTCTTTCTCTCTTAGGTGCCTAGTTTGATGAGATGTCCTGTGAGAATTTAAAGTGAGAAGGAGCTGGAAGCAGAACTGGGATTACCTGATAAAATTCAGATTCTAACATTTGAAACAAATATTCTTTCCCCAGTGGAGTTTTTAAGGAGTGGAAGAAAGATCTATGCACAGGCAGAATGCCCTAACAAGGAAATTGATTGCAGTGTACTCCCCTTTCTTAGAATTTCATAATTCTCTGAAAGTATTTATTGTACTCAACCTTTTAAAATATCTTAATGGCATAATGCATTGCAGAAGGTGGCAAACTTTTTCTCTAAAGGGCCAGATAGTAAACTCTTTACCCTTTGTGGGCCATATGGTTTCTGTCACTCAATTCTGCTGTTATAGCACCAAAGCAACCATAGATAATACATAAATGAATGAGAATATCTGCATTCCAGTACAACTTTATTTACAAAAACAGGCAGCAGGACAGACTGGACACAAGAGTCAGTTTGCTGACCCCTGGTATAAGTGGAAACAGTTCAGGTGGAGTTTGAGTATGGCTCTTTAACTCTAGCTAGTATTCTTGGGAAAGATATTTAATTTACATTTGATGTAGCTTCCTTATCTGTAAAATGGGAACAATAAAACCTACTTCACAGACTGTTATGAAGATTAAGCTGCGTAGCTAAATACAGCAAACTGGTGCCTAATAAGTGCTTAATAAACAGCAACTACAATTATTATTATCATCATCACAGTATTATTATTTTAATTTTTTAGTTTTTTCAGTTGTTTCAGCAGTCTAACTAATGTATTTACAGCAAACCAATAAGTGCTACTGAGGGCAGTTGGAACTGTGTTTTGCTGGCTCATCATTGAAAATTCTTCTACTGGAATTGGAAAGTTGCTTTAGAGAGGGTTGGTGCTTATTTCATACTTACTGAGCTAATACCATTCTCTCTTAGTTCTAATTTCTCTACCTCAAATCCTTTGAAAAGAATTTAATAGAAACGGGTACAGGTGTTGCTTTTCTTCATTTTCCTTGCTGGGTAACCATGCATATGTTGATTGGCATCAAACACAGCTCTCACCTCTCCCCATGCTATAAGCTTCTATTGACTGAATTCAGATCAGCCCTGGTGGCCCTGTGAGTGGGAGAGTCCGGGTGTGTCTGGCTTGGGCTCTGGCACCAGGAGAGGGTGGATGTACCTGTTCCACTTGTGTAACATGGGCATCAATGCAGTGGCTGCTTCTCTGTGCATTTGCCTTTTTCTTCTTTGTGAAACCTCACTGGATGATTTGAGCTGCTGGGCTGAGTCCCACCTACTGTGCATGCCGTACTGGCTTTCTCTTTGTGGCATGCAGCCTCATTTCTAGAGGTGAATTTGGTTCATGAAAGTGAGACTCTAGTTCTATATCTTTATGAATTTCCCTAGAAGAAAAGAAGGCTATGATCATATCTGAAGGTCTTGAGTCATTGTAGACATGAACTTACTCAAAGAGAATGTTTTGTTAGAGGAGAGAATTGTACAGTAAGGCAGAAGCCACAGAATGGGGCCTGGGATGTTGACTTATCATAAATGTAGGGGCTACATTTAACAGATGACTTTCACTTCCCACTATTGAAAAGATGGTCAGTTCCTTTCTCTTTTTTCTTGAGCTTTTTTCCCTCCTCCTCTTTTCTTTTGCCTTTCTTATAATGAAGACTAAAGACAAATGATAACAAATGTGCTTTGGGCTGGTATGAAGGCAAGATATCCATTTAATAACAGAAATTGGGTCAAAGTTCACTTTTATCTTTTTGACTTGAAATTATAGTGTGCACTGGCTAATTAGATTGAAGGCTTTAAACATTAATGAAGATAAAGATTGCAAAAGTGGCTCCAGAGAAAGGGTCTAAAACAACCTAGTAATATTTAAGGATAATATTAAAAGTCTTTACACACTGCACTTTAAGACAATACTTTAAGACAAAATATTTTTTTGGTAGGTAAAATAACTAATCCAAACACTCAAAAAAATTTTTATTAAAAATTCACTGTAAATCATTATAATTCTGGAGATAAAACATGATAGTGACAAGTAAAGAATGCATAATTATTTTCATACTTTATTTACATATTCGTGCCATTTTCTGCTTTTGCTTAACCTTTTGAAAAAGTGTTTCAGTTGCATCAAATAACAAAGCAAGTTTTAGCCTAGACTGTTTCCTCCTGATTGTTTTCTTTCACTTCTATACATATGGACATGTCTCTATGCTAAGCTACTTCATTCTTTTAAAATCACTGTATGAAATATTCTATAATTTATTTATACTCCCCTATTAATGGATATTTAGCTTGTTTCTTATTTTACTTAGAAAGGTTTTACACTTGTGTGCTCATGACAAAGTTAGGAATTGTACGTTAATTTAATGGGTGGTGTTTTCTTCCATAACTCCTGGCTTCTTGTATGCCTTTGAGAATGATCTCATGAAACAAGCCCAAAGTGCTTTTGGAAAGGTGTTTTATATATATTTATATCTACTTCAGGTCTATTTCCATGATTTAGCTGCATCAGAGACCCAGCAGCGTAGGTGTAATTGGAAATCCAGCAAAAACTAATACTATGGTTGGACTCTGGTCAGACAAGTTGCTGCTAACGCACCTGTGGGATGGGGTTCAAACGTGACTCTTCCACATTCTCATATCAACATACCAATTTGGCCTTAGCTCCTTCCTTTCTCTTCCTTTCTCTTGGTTGCTCTCATATAATTATTTGTGTACATGTCTGGCTTCTTCACTCCTCTAAGTGTAGGAACCATACCTTATTCATCTTTTTTTTTTTTTTTTTTTTTTTTTTGCTGTATGCGGGCCTCTCACTGCTGTGGCCTCTCCCGTTGCGGAGCACAGACTCCGGACGCGCAGGCTCAGCGGCCATGGCTCACGGGCCCAGCCGCTCCGCGGCATGTGGGATCTTCCCAGACCGGGGCACGACCCCGTGTCCCCTGCATCGGCAGGCGGACTCTCAACCACTGCGCCACCAGGGAAGCCCCCTTATTCATCTTTGTATTTTTGAAAGTTTCAACCACCGCTAGAAATTCTCATTCATATTTCTGTATCTGAACAACTGGCTTTCAACTTTTTTTTTTTGCTGTACGCGGGCCTCTCACTGTTGTGGCCTCTCCCGTTGAGGAGCACAGGCTCCGGACGTGCAGGCCCAGCGGCCATGGCTCACGGGCCTAGCCGCTCCGCGGCATGTGGGATCTTCCTGGACCGGGTCATGAACCCATGTCCCCTGCATCGGCAGGCGGACTCTCAACCACTGCGCCACCAGGGAAGCCCGGCTTTCAACTTTTTGGGAGGGATAAAGAAGAAACATAGGTTTTAGGTACCTACTTTACTATGCAGAATTTAAGAGCTGCCACACAAGTTCAGAGTCCTCTGTGGGTTTCCAATGTTAACCTCGCTTCCATCACCAGCCGTGTCTCAGTGCTAGGTGATTCTTATGCTGGCATGTTTTGGCAGGAAAGAACTCTTTGCCTGGTTTGCCTAATCTACATTGGCTTCTAGTTTCAACAAGAACTGTTTACATGCATTTAATTTTAGCTTTTGGGCTATAACATGTCATTGTTCTTTTTACTCATCCCCTCCCCTCTTCAGTTCCTGCTGTTCCTGTTTGGTGTGCTCTCAGGTGGCTTTTAGCTTTGCCTTTTAGCTTTCATGGCACTCCAAGATATCTTCCTGTTGTATTTCTTGTGTAAGAAAATATAGGGCTTCCCTGGTGGTGCAGTGGTTGAGAGTCTGCCTGCTGCTGCAGGGGACAAGTGTTTGGTGTGCTCTCAGGTGGCTTTTAGCTTAGCCTTTTAGCTTTCATGGCACTCCAAGATATCTTCCTGTTGTATTTCTTGTGTAAGAAAATATAGGGCTTCCCTGGTGGTGCAGTGGTTGAGAGTCTGCCTGCTGCTGCAGGGGACAAGGGTTCGTGCCCCGGCCCAAAGATCCCACACATGCCGCGGAGCGGCTGGGCCCGTGAGCCATGGCCGCTGGGCCTGC